>NC_091147.1:30473888-30601462 GCF_041381155.1 Argopecten irradians | reverse complement strand
ATACTTACATGAGTCTTGCTTCTTATGTGCAGCTATCTTATCATACTCTAGGCCTATACGCATGCTACACTTGTACATATATAGGAACAAATAAAGCTTGCTATGACTCTGTATGAATGGATTGGTCGTTATTTTTAACAACATACACCGTATCATCTTGGTTACGGACTTAAAACCCAGACCCAGACGAACATATGGCTTACAGTAACTCTGTGTTATTCTATCAATGATTTAATGATCTTTGCTTTGAAGAGTAATTCGGACTGAAAAAATTATGTTGATTGCTTTTGTTCTAATGCATGATATGGATATAAGGTGTGATGAGAAAAATCTTAAGTCGATATTTTGTGAATAAGGTATGAATTTATTTTAGCAATTAGCAGATCTTTTTTATTTTTTGTATTTTTTTTTTTATTTTTTGATTTGTTATTACGAAAAGCGAATTGGGTAGCTTGAGCCAGTGTCGGTATTATGTATCGGGACAAACTTAAATTCACTCAGCCACTGCAATGCTTCTGTTATACAAACAACTTCTGCTTAATTCATAAAGCAAACTTTTTTCTGCAATTTACTCAACTAATTCAATGTTTTGGCCCGTAGTACCAGTTTTATTGTATGAGGTACAAAAGGAATACTTATGGTCACGTGTACTACAGTATCTACCATCAAATGTATATTTTTAATAATTAAAGGGGAGCTATAAGTATAATTGGAATTGATCACACTGCTAGCATAATAGGATGCAATCAGTGTTTGAGCATACTAGTGTTTTAGAGTAAGTCTCTGAACACTCTAGAGCAAAGAGAGCATGCTGAGACTCGGCCTAACAGGGGTATGCTTCTTTGGCTCTAGTCAGTGAACATAGCGACTTTTCACCAAATAGACCTGCGGCTTTGATTTCTTGCATGATTGCCAACACTCGATAGGAATGTGTTTTTTTTGCCTTACATGTCACTCTTAAAATAGTACTGTACCTGTCTTCAGTACACTAATAGACAGAACGATCCGAGTAAGACCTTGAGAGTATGTTTTTGACTCCCAAAATGCGCTTACCCTCAAAACAGCATTTCGACAAGACATCGTTTGCAAAATGAGATGCTGTTCTTTGTTTTCATTTACATAGTCTATAACAAAAATATATGCGTTTTGAGAGAAAAGAAAACTCCACTATTTGAGAGGAATTCTCAAAGGGTTAAGTGCTATTGAGTACTTAACACATGTTTGCAATAAGGCACTGCCCATACCCTAGATGTAACTAATTTTGTAGGTGTTTTAGTGGTCCACACATGACATAGACTTTTGTGCACTTCCACAGCAACTAGTTTTTACTTTATTATTAAAGTACGTGCCATATGCTAGTTATAAATAAAGTGCACACTCCAAGGCAGTAAAAACATCTGTCCTGCAAACCTTCATACATGTAACACCCAGATGTACTGAAAACACAGTGGGTCACAGATAGTATGGCAAAATTAAATGATGACTAGACTTAATGTATAGAGATCTATTAAGCATCGAGGTTATAATAACATATTAATATACAAAGTAACTAGCAAGGCACGTTGATTACATTAGCATAAAGATATATGAATTTAAAACTTTATGGTCCCAATACCATCAATAGTGTACATGTATAAATCTGCCGAACTCTGGACATGCACTCGAGAGAACCCTATCTTACAGACATTATCGACGCACTTTCGAAAACAAGAATATGTTTCGGGAAATTGCTTGACATACATAGCCTAAATACAATGTAATTGAATAAAAAAAATATTTACATGTCTAAACATAGCTGTTTGTTTCCATTGAAATGTGAGTTAGATAAGATATTATGGTCAAATTTCTTCATATTAAACGTTCCGATATCTGTGAAATAAATCCGATAAGCGGAAGTTTATATTAGCATAATAAATAAACAGAACGAAACAGTTATATATAATCCGAACAGAAATTTATATTCCCGATATTATTATATATAATAAAACTCAAACACTGCGAATGTAATGTTTCACTATATTTACAATGTACATAAAAAAATATATCCATTGAGTTTTACGTGGCTGTGTAAACCTATAATCTACAGATCATATATTTTTCCCTTTTTCCAGTAGGCTATCCTACAGTAATTGATATAAAAAAAACCTTCATCAGCTCGTTGCATTGTTTAGGTCGCGAACCCTAAACGCCGGGATTTAAAAAAAAACAGAAATAAAAGAGTTAACTGATCATGTAAAATTGATATAAATGGATAAAGAAGTTAATCGAAAAACCAATAAAAAATCAACATATGTTATGTGTACTACAGATGTGTTATAGACCCGCTAAACATCCCACTATTATTAGGCGTTTTTTTTACCATAATATATAAACACAGGGACCTGGGCACGAAAATTTTAACCAAAAGTAAACATATATACAGTGACGTGCCAAAAGTCCTGTCCACTCTCAATTAGATATGACCGTCGCGTCAGTCTAGAGAATTAGAATATTTGCAACATATAGAAAACCGACTAACTCAGAAACCATGGACACACCTACCTAGATATTTGTAGTATTATTGTTGCGAGACCCATTGGCCTAAAAGCGAAGAGTATCGGGCAATTGACTGTAAAATCGGTAAAAATGGTATTATAATATAATCCGAGTTTAATTTCTTTATATGATTAGAAAAATAAAACATTCGGAATCCGAGTCAAAAACGCTGTACAAAGGCTAAGGAAAATAAAGTAATATCTAAGGGAAATCCTAAAAGTTTCCTCCCGACCGGCTAATGAGTGCAAGGTCAAGTCTTAACTGCATGTGCTCAACATCCACCACTCTCCGTCTAAAACAAAACATGGCGTACCGGAAGTTTTAATGTTTAATTTGAACCAAAAGGTTACCGGCCAAATACCAACCAACATGACTCACCTGAAATGCGAAAGGACAAGGCAATGGAGCAGCGACAATCCCAACAACTGCCGTCGGTAAACATTACGAGACGCAATGGAGAGTGTAAGATCTTAGCATAAAGTCTTATACTGCTTATAAAAGTGACAAAAAGTCTGAGAGACATTAATTCATTTTCACAGTTTTACATGAACACTGTATATATCACATTTTGGAAAAATTTGAGATAAAAATTTCTTTCTATCAGAATGAAATCTCAATGGCATTGTCAGTATATAACTTAGTGAAAAGAACAATGTAAAGATGTTATAGCTTGTAGCCAAGAACACTCTCTAAGTGTTTTATTCAACAAATAACAACAAGAAACCTTTATCAACATACAAATTATATCCTGACTTCATGTATGTAAAATCAATTGTTATTTTTTTTTTAAAAAACCAATGATCATCACTTACAAGACTAGAATTGTGAAAGACTTTTAAACTTACATATATATTGCATTATTAATGACATATTCTTATGAATTATTTGAGTCCTACATCTTATAATTTAAAAAAAACACTTGTTAATAAAATTCAAAATATGAAACCAATAATTTATATATCAACACTATAGCTAGTACTACTATCACATTAGGCACTACTGCAGTAAGTCATAAGACTTAGCATTATATACTTTTATACATCAACAACATTGTAAAAAAAAAGAACCAATACTATCATCATATTAGCTACTATTGCAGTAAATCATAGACTTAAAAAATATTGCAAATAGTGTACATTACCATGAACATACTACAAACCATAAGGTTGATGTGAAACTAATATCACATTAATAGCTACTATTTTCATAAAATAATACTTCATAACACTATCATCATGATCACCTATTGCTAGTGTACAAGTCTATTCCTCAAACAGAATATTTGGGACCTGCATCCTCCTTGGGTGTTTCCTGGCAAATTCTGTCACAATGTCAGTGACCCTCACATTCACTGTCCTATGGATAAACATCAGTGCAAGAGCACTAAGTCTATCCTGTCCCATAGTTGATCTCAGATAGGTTTTGAGAAGTCGTAGACAACTAATACTTCTCTCACACTCACAACTTGTCACCGGAAAGGTTCCACATATCTTCAGAATGGTGTGAATGTTCGAAAAGAAATCTTTATCACAAGCCTTGATGGTGGCAGAGATGGAAGAAGGTTTTTCTGGATTTTCCTTCCAAAATATTTTCCACTGTCGCATCTCTGCCTCCAATGTCCTCGAAGAAGGAAGATCATCTCCAAAGAATTCAGTTAAGGCACCGATATCGATGTTTCTCTCATCCAGCTCTGAAGGAACTAGCATCAATCCCAGGGCTGCTCTCTGGTGCAAACTGGTAAAGCGTGTCTTCATTTCCTCCAGAAGATGATCGAGCACTGGAATGCTGATAGATTTTCTATAATAATCTTCTGGGGACTGTGCTGGAACATTGTTTCTTTTCGACTGGCGACCACAAGTTCTTGGTTTAGAAATTGGTATGTCCAATTCCTCTGCTAAGGCCACAGCTTCTTGGAACCATTCTTGGTGTACATTGTCTATGTCATCTCTGCAGGACTGTAGAGATGCCTTCACCAATGTCACATTCTTCAGGGCTCGACCAACATCAAGTGTACGCTCTTGAAGTGATTTAGACAGTCCCCTCAAATATCCAAGACATTTGTGTACAATGATTAAACACACTAGAAAATCAAAGGTGCAAACAGAGTTCAAAAGTGACGAGGCATCAGCAGCTCCTGGTGTCCTGGTATTCGGCAATTTGGCGTACATCTCCAAAGTTTCCACTGTAGCAGGTAGAAAATCAATGAAGACATCGAAGGCATCATGGCGCTCAACCCACCTGGTTCTACATAACTCTTTGAGTTTGTGGCGCTTGTTTTCAGGCAACTCCAAAGCATTGATAGCTTCCTCAAGACAGTCTTGCTTTTTGGGAGAAAACTCAAAGAATCGAACCACCTGGTCTGCAGTACTCATCATGTTTCGTACAGCTGGGATGGTACAGGCCTGTACAATACAACGATTCAATTGATGAGCTGTACACCAAAACGGGAGAGCCTTTGGGTACTGTTGTTGAATTCTTGGTCCAACACCTTTTGTTTTCCCAGCCATGTTCCCAGCTCCATCATAACACTGGCTTCGCATTTTGTTTCTGTCAAGTCCAACCTGGTCAATTAGATTTAATAGTTCATGTGACAGATTCTCTCCAGTTGTTCCCTCACTGACATTTATAAAGGAAAGAAAGTCTTCTCTTATTTCGCCCGTGTTGTCCACAAACCTGATTGTAACTGCTAGCTGCTCATGATTACTTATGTCTCTGACTTCATCTGCAGACAATGAATAGAATCCACCTGATGCCAGGCAATCATTCACAACTTTCCGAAGTATGTAATTGCCAATGGTAGTGATAATTTCATTTTGTGTTGTTTTGGAAATATAAGTTGCATTCTTTGGACCATTTTCCAGGTGATGTTGGAGATTGCTGTCTCCCCCTTTGATCCTGTACTCAAGGAGAGCTTTAAAGTTTCCTGTGTTGACTGACGGATCTGCGCTGTGGCGACTGTCATCTCTGTGTCCACGTAGGGAAATGTTTTGTCGTCCACAAAACAAAACTGTCTCAACAATTGTCTCCAAGACTTTCATGTTCCTCTCTTTCCTAGCTTCTAGAGCAGCATCAATTTGATGATGAATGGGAACCTGCTTATCTTCCTTACATTTCAAAAAGTTAGTACTTTTTACAACGCTGTCCATGTGTAGTTCGTGTCCAGTCCCAGTTTTTTTGTGTGAACTAGCACTGTTATCTCCAGAATTGTGTCTGATCTTATGAAAATGTTCATCAAATCTCTCAACAGCTTTTTTCCAATTTCTGAATGGCTCCGACACAAGTTGACATTTTCTCTCAGCTCCACCGGGAAACAAAAAGCAATGCAAGCAAAAGGCACCGTCAGTAGATGGAGAGTAGACCAATCCTGGAAATCGAGAAATCCATGCAAGCTGGAAACTTCTCTGTTTTTGACCAAACTTTGTGGAAGGAAACTTATGGCTGCTGTCTGGTTGAAAATGGTTTTTAATAATGTTATATTTATCTTCATCTGACAATTGTCTTCCCATGTATGTAGCAATATCAAGGTCAGCATTTCTAAATGATATGGCTGAAGTACTGGGACAAGTTGGTGGATCACATCTAGCACGTTTGGAATAATTGTCTTGGGAAGCATCATGATCTAGGAATCTGTAATAAAATTGTAAATTCAAATTAAGTTTTACATTGAAATGCTGCAACGATGCATCATTATAAAGATTTTTAAACTGTTACTCTGTAAATATATTCTTATTTCAAATTTAAGTAATCAAAAAAAAAATTTACATATAAAATTGCATTACAAATCCAAGAATAAAAATCTCATTGCTAAATCATATTGGTTTGAAAATACTACCACAGCCTACCACTTCGATATATTTTTCAATATTATTATAAGATATATTTTTCAATACCAACAAAATTTAATAAAGTAAAAATAGAATAATGTTGTGGTTTGTTTTCAATATAAGTCATGTAACCGATTTTTTAAAAAGTAAATATAACTTAGAATACAGAGAATGTTGACTATTTTTCTCTAGGCCTGGTGTACACTGTATTGAATGTAAACAAAGGAAAATGGCTGCTATTAATCTCTTCAGTAATTATTCAATCTTCTCCCAAAATTCTATGAATGAAAATATACAAACATAACTTTTGTATAATTTGTCGTTTGTTATGTATTTTCCCTTCTTGAACTTAGATTACATAGATAAGATTTAATACAATCGCATATCCACAAAATAAACAAAGAAAACTTAGCCGATGTTGTAAGCGTGGAGTACACGGATATAAACATAATCCATACTAACTTAGAAGTCCCTAATTGTCGAAATTCACTTCAAAATACTGTAAAATGTTTAAAATAACCATGCTTATACATGATTTTACAATCATTTCTTTGTTGAAACACTCAACGCAGATTTGTTAATTATCCTGTGTATTCCGATCGTGTCACATTATCTCTTTGTTTAAATATGAGGTTAAAGTCCATGATATTGCATGGATTATGATTCCCGTGTAACAATTAATGTTTGCATTCATAAATACAAACTATTTCAGAAAGTAACTTACCGTTTCGAAGTGTTTGGAAGGAATTTTCTGATGTCCATCTTAATCAATTTTCACAAACCAGCATGGCGGAAGTTTACAAATAAAAAATGCATGATGGGAAAAAATGACGTAATTGGAAACAAATTAGATTAGGGCGCCAAATTTGAATAGATCTCCACTACGACAATCACATTCTGATTTTTTTATTGGAATTTTTGCCGGGGGGGCACGTGCCCCCTGTGCCCCCCTCTGCATCCGCCCCTGTAATCTCTGATGATTGTTGATAAAATATAACTCAGGATAATTGCTAAACATTTAACCGTTTTCTCCACGTTTGTTGTAGATTGAAACAGCTTTTTAAGTGCCGTTCTACGGAAGAATTACGAAAAAGAAATCGGCATTTTCATCGATCTACAAATGAAGTAAATGTAGTCCAAAAAAATCTCACTTCGAGTTATACGAACATTTTATGTATGATTTTTGTCATTCGGACCAAAAATACTTCGTTAATTACGTAGTTTACTGAATACGTTATATATATTATCAGAACGTCAAGCTCCTGTAGGCCTACATGTGATGAAAGTGGCTAAAATGTTTTTAGTGACAACCTCTATATGTGCTTTAATATGTATATATAATCTGATAATGTATACATGTGCTTATAAAATTATCGATAATTATGGATGTGGTAAATATTCATACCTTATTAACTGTCGTAAGTTGGAAGATTACGCCAGCTTGGACATTTAGAAAATGTTCATCGTCTCTCACGCGCTATTTGATCAGTTTACAAAGTTTATCCTAAATTTTCTTAGAGTTGTCTTTCTTCCATTGTGGATTTACACGTACATGTGGCATAACGCAGCCGTGATAAACAAATCTCCATTTCGTCCTGAGATTTATTTGCTCCCGAACTAATATGATTCAAATTACAAAAATCATTATTGTAAAAATTTTGATGTTTGAGGTGAAACATTTATTTCATTTTTTCCGTTGCGGGATAATTGTCACTAGTAGGGACAAAACGCGTGGGGCGAAGCGAAGCATTTTCGGGACGAAACGTCTTCATGCATTGTTAACAACATTTTCGGGACGGAGAGTCTAGATACATTGTAAACAATTCAAGTGAAAATTTTCCAACCTAAGATCATTTGGATAATGTATATGGTAAGGATATGAAAGCAGTTATCTACTTCTCCTATTTCAACATTACAGATACGCTTATTTCAGTAACTTTCATATTCAAAATTTGCTATTTAAAATTCCCGGTAAAATCAAAGTTGTTGAATACACTGCCGTTAGGAGCGCTAGTATCTGCGAGCAAGTTCTAAGCCAATCATATTGAGGAAATTGACTGAAAGAGAATTTTGCAACCACGATCACAATGGCGAGGTGATCCTCGCCAAAAATTAATGTAGTGTAACTTACTCAATTTTGGAGAAAATCAACTTTTTGTGTCCCTATTTCCCTAATGCAAATATTCACTCGGAAGGTCTTTATCACTACAGTGTTTATTCCCATTAAAAACAAGCGTTCTGACGCCCTTCGCATGTTAAGTTCATTTTACGAATTTAAAGTCAATAAAGGAAACGGAACAATATTAAGAAACTATGCACTTACAGCTCTAACATAGACATTAGTCGGACACAGAACCCGATATCGGATTATAAGAATTGGCTATAATAGTTGCAATAGGAAAATATTACGATATCAGTAAATAGATGTTTAATTTCTTTCGTTTGATTCAATTTCTAAATTTGATGACTTGATCCCGAACATTTCAGTGACGTCACTTTTAGAAGAAGCGACTGAAACGGCGGTCAGTCCCGCAATGACGTCACAATCATCGGAATGACGTCGCTTACATATTTCCCAAGGTAGTAAAAAGGAGTACACACTCATTCCGTTTAGTGAGTGCATCTTTTCTTGGTCGTCAAAGAAGCACTTCGCTTTGAGCGAAGTCGTGTAAATAACAGGCAATTTGCTTTCGTTTTGAATACCATTTTTTGTATATATATAATGAAAAATTTGCAGGATAAACATAATACACGTTCACTATCTTACAATACAAGTTTCATTTTGGTGTCGACAGTGAAAACCAAGATGACTCGGCAACAACTCCTCATCTCATCGCACAAACGGTGGCGGCATCGATATTAATTATAGCAAAATAAAAATTCCAACGTTGGAAATAATGCAAGTACATTCATTATTTACATACACCAGTACCTAGAATAACCATTTATTTCATCTAGACTAAATAATTTGCAAATCCCATACACCGCCTACAAGGAAACGTCCTTGGCCTAACGCTACCCACGATGCTCTCGATCGTGGTCTTATATTATGTAACTTTTCATGGGATATAAAATCTAGATATATCTGTTTTTGACAGTTAAATTTCTCTGAACATGTGTAAAACAAGAGGTTTCAACTGCTATTCCGAATCCGTAAAATACAATCTTGGTCACCTCAGCCAAAACACAGGGGCACGCAAATTTTGACAGAAACGTTTACTAGTAATTTGATACGTATGTCATTTAAAAGTATTGGAGACCTTTTGATATGCACGTGTGTATCATGATATTTAAAGTGGCTGCCCGCATTATTTGTTTGTGAAAAATGAATTATACGTATCTGTTATAAAATTAGGTTAGCTTTTTTATTGTCATTATTGTTATATACACTGTATGTGATATTTAAACGAGAACACATATTTTACCTAAGAAGCCAATGATATATATAATGTAAGTATCGGTTAGCTGGTAATTATAAGAGCGAAGCTCTACTAACCATAACACGTGTGTTAGCATATAGATTCCAATACATTCCAGTCCCCATTGGACTTTGAAATTGTGTCCCGCGGGAAAAGTCTCGCGCCTCCATGTAGGCAGCCATGTTTTAATTCTCGTTTTCAGCACGACGAGATTTGAAATTTCTGTACTAGACTAAATGTGTTATGAGTATACACTTTAAAATTACTGTAAGTAGTTTTAATTTATACATATACAAGAAAAACGCAATAAATGTACTGGTCCAATATATAATGCATATGTTCTCAAGCGCACTGCACCGTCAGCAGTGACGTCACAAAACCTGACGCCAAAGATGACGACACAGATTCGCGCGTATTTTTGATAGCATGGTTTTCTCTGCATCTGATAATCAAAGTACTGAAAGTACTAAATGGCTCGGTCTCGATGATAGGAGGAATATATTTCTAAGGTCAATACTACTGTAGTTTTGTACAGTAAGAAATAAATTTGGCGGGTGTTCCTTCCAGTTTGGACTTTTGAGGATTCCTTGGACACCAAGGTGTAAAATAAGAGACACATACTAAAATCTTGGAAGCCCATTCTAATATTTCCTATGATGTTATATGTCAAATGATTTTATAACAGCTTTAGCATTTTCCTTGTTATTTTGATGTTAATGAAAATATCCATTCTTAATGACTATTGTCATCAAGTTCCTGGAACCACAGAATCAGTTAACATGTATTGTTTTGCAGCAGAGAAAGACAAGAGGCATACTTTCTATGCCAAAATGTCTTAAATATAGAATATGTCTGTCCTCTAGAAGACTTATCAATATCACCATGTGATTTTTGAATGAATTGGTCAATTGGTCTACTTATAAAGTTTTGTAATTATTCTTTTGTAAAACAGCAAGTTGATTGATATACATTGTATCCGAACTTCAATTCAAACCGGATAACTTGACCATAGACCATGAAATTGATTGTACACTTTATTAACTTCAGGATTGTTTTACAAAATTACAAATGAATTTTTCTACAACATTTTTTATTTTCAAATCCCCATACCTCTGATGAGTATAATAAAACTGTTATTACAAGTGAATCAAATATTTTCAGTTTAAGATGAACAGGAAGAGATACATTCCTTTATTTCTTATAAATAGCAAACACCGATTTAATTGTTTGTTCAGCAGGTGTTTTCCCCTTTCTTTAAAAACGCTACCATTAACATTATTTTCTGTACCTAGATATGTAAACAATTCTTATAAATCTAATTCTGTATTCCATAACATCAACTGGTTTTGTTGTACCGATTTACGTCTTGAGAATATCACAATTTTTATCTTTCTGATATTAAGTTCTAAATTCATGTAACATATTTGTTGTAGACCATCAGATATTTCTGATATCATAACAGTGTTATTGGTAAATAATATAAAAAGTTTGGGATACATTCCAATATCATATACATGTACCGTAAAAACTGGTATAATTTGCGCAGGTACTTTTTAGGGCTGAAAATGCTTAAAAAATCTACTATCAGTATATTTTGCGCATCAAAAAAATGGGGAGTCCCAAAACCGATGTATGAAGGTGACAATTTCAATGCAAAATATTCCCCATAAATGCTTGACAACTTGCACAAAAAGTGTTGTATTTAGAAGAAATAACATATGAAAACCGCATTGTTTGTTTTCTTTTATTGGCCACCGTAACCTTAAACTGAAATATCTAGCAGATGTCCAAAACAGCGGCTGTCTAGTCCGCCGTACTCCGTGCACATGTCAATGTTTTGAGATATTACACATGAATAGTAATCAGGAATATTTGAAAAGAGTAGAATATTTTACTTAAATTGGCACAATAAGTAATCAGTGTGTTTGAGATCATTAACAATTAACAGCAATCAGCTAGCGGATACGTAGTTTAGCTTGCAACAATCACAGTGTGCATAATTTGTCAAGATTTGTAAGACGAATATTTTAAGTCATAAAGGTAGATTGAAAATAGGAAGGGAGATAAAATAACCAGATAAATATTTGTAGCGGGATCAGACTTGGTTGATTATCGGTGATCAGGTAGCTCAGTCGGAAGAGCTACATTTTCTTCTCTCCTGTTACAGAATTGGCACCCAACTAAATAACCAACGGTTGTGGTGTTTGAAAGGGTCTCGTATGTATTAAAAAAAGGAGGGAGGAGTGTAGCGGGACTGGACTGGGTCGATTATCGATGACCAGGTAGTTCAGTCGGTAGAGCACTCAGCTAGTGTTCGGAGAGTCGCGGGATCGAATCCCGGTCTTGCCGCTACATTTTCTCCTCTCCTGTTACATATGGTACCATACTATGCATGTAGATATTCAAGGTAAATCAACAATGTTCGCTGATCTTGCAGAATTGTCTTACAGTGTGATAATTAATGCAGTAAATGTATGTCTCATTGGTGTGATTGATTTAAAGGCAGTTCATGTGGTGACCGAAAAAAAGATAAAATCAATACTTTCAGAGTGATCAGGGAACATTGGTAGTCAAGGCGGGGAAAACATAAGACGACCTGTGTTATACAAATTAATGTTTAATTGATTTTCATTAAATTGCCTCGAAGGTGATGATTAGTGTGTTATGAACGATAAACTTAATATGTTTTTGACAAAAAATATAAACAGCTAATGTCATATTGTGTTTTAAATTTAAATAATCTTTTATTTATTCATTTCATTTCAAGCATGTACATGTCATAGAATATAAACAAATATCAGGTATATGCTTAAATCATATTACAGTTAAATTCACAATAAGGAATTTGAAGATGATGATAGTAATTATTTTCGGATTGAAAATGATTACAATATTAAGCTTCCACAGTTGAAAATTACTTCTTTTTGTTCACACAATTCTTCTCCTAGACTGTTTCCAGTTGAAATGATACATGCATGCTGACATTCTGTAAAAGATAAGGAAACAATAAATGTATTAACAGAGTAATTACTGAAAATGTTAATATCATATAATTAAACATTTTAATCATAAATAGCAATACCAGCATAGAGGAAACATTATTGAAGTCTAATTCCCGCTGTTCTTCAGTCCTCCTGTTCTTACTTTAAGAGTTTTGTCCTTCATAAATTGATTGTAATATAGCAGTTGTTATATAATGTGCACAAAGAAGTATAAATACATGTATATATATATATATATATATATATATATATATATATATACACGTATGCATGAGTACAGTGGTAAATTAACAAGTTATACAGAAAATGATGGTGCTGATCATGAAAAGCGTAAAGTCTATTTTGTTGAGTAAAAAGTTTTAAAAAAACTAAACATTGTTCACACCCTATGATGTAATCGCACTAAAACAGTGATCATGTGGGCTTTTGTGCGATTGCATTTGTACAAAGATTTTATTATAGTCTCCCAGACACATTAAAATGTGTTACATGGATTATAAAATTACAAGTTACATTTTCAACTGCACGTGGCAGGATGGACAATATATATCATTACCAATTACTAAAATATGGACAATTAATTTGGAAATTAACAATACTTATACCGTACTACTATCATAGCTTTTATTCACATTTACAAAAATACCATCATTTTTCTAATGAATAGAGACACCTTCTTCAATAATTGGATATTACAAATACCTATAAGGCCACCCATCTTATGAAGACTGGGATTACTATAATAATACTGTGGGATATATTTAATACGTATATTTTTTATTTCTTCGTGTTTACATACAAAAAGATAGTGAAATTCATCCCCGATATTTTCATTGCATAAATGGCATATTCTTTCACGTTTCTCAACATTACGCCATCTTCCAGTCTCAATTGGAATTTTTAAATTTGATGTACGGAATTTAGTTATGTATACTCTATTCATTTCCGATAATTTTATAAGATAATTTTCAAATCCAAATTCTTTTTTGTATATTAGATAAGTTTGCCCTCTTGAGGAATTTTCCACATCTGAGAACCATTTTTGTATAAACTGATCTTGAAGGCGCTGTTTCATAAAACTTTTATAAAAACTGTTAATCATTTGTATTTCATTGAGGAAGATATTTGACTGACCAGATTCATCAAAAATATTTTTAATGAAAGATATCCATTTAAATGTGTATATTCCTTCGAAATGTAACTTCGAGATTAGTTTATAAAGTATACTACTTAATTTATTTTCATTTTGTATAAGTCTATTCCAAAAACACAGCATTCTCAGTTTGATATTTATTTCGAGTGGGAATCTTCCCAGTTCCCCATACACCATAAAATCTGGAGTGCTACTTCTGACTTTAAGTATTCGTTTGCAGAATTTCAGGTGTGTTTGCTCGACTGACTTTAAATTCCCATACCCCCAAACTTCGGAACCATATAGCAGTATTGGTTCAACTAACGAATCAAATAATTTTAGTTGTAAATCTATTGGAATAGCTTGGTTACGCACCTTTTTATATATAGCGAATATTGATTTTTGGGCTTGGTCAACCAATCTGTTAATAGCGTTGGAAAAATAACCATTATATTTAAAAGTGATGCCTAAATATGTAAAAGTATCTGTTGTTTCCAAGACATGACCGTTAAGCACGAAATTATACACCTGTTTAGTTTTCCTCTTGCTGAACACTAACACTTTAGTTTTGTTAATATTTACCTGAAGTTTCCATGTATCGCAATACTGTTGAAAAATATCTAGTGCGTTTTGCATACCTTCTGGTGTTTCGGAAAGTATCACAGTATCATCTGCATAAAGTAATATGAATATTTTCAAAAATATGCTTAATTTATCAGACATTTTCTGTTCGATAGTCTCAAGGGAGCTAACTCCTGCAACCTCCATATATTGTTCTAAATCGTTTAGGAATATTGAGAAAAGAAATGGGGATAGATTTTCACCCTGGCGGACACCAACTAGGCACGGGAAACAATCAGATATTTGACCATTGTATTGTACACAAGATTTTATATTATCATACATATTATAAATTACTTTAAAACATTTTCCCTTTATTTTGCTTTTCCTAATCTTTTTCCATAAACCTACACGCCACACAGTATCAAATGCTTTTCGAAAATCAACAAAAGTGCAATACAGCTTTTTATTATTAACGAGATATAGAGATATCAGAGATTGCAAAATAAAAACATTATCCATCGTGATTCTTTCTAAATCCTGCCTGATTTTTTGAAATGAGGTTTCTTTGAATAGAGTATTTATTCAACCTTGTGTTTATGATAGAAGTAAACAATTTCCCAAGACAACTTATAAGGGTTATTGCTCTATAATTATCCGGATCTTGCTCACTTCCTTTATTTTTGTACATGGATTTATAATACCAATAGTCCAACTCTCAGGTAATAATCCTGTATCCAAAATGACATTAAAAAGTTTACAATATATAGTTAATAGTTCAGGCGGAGAGTTTTTTAAGTATTCATTTAATATCATGTCAATACCAGGGGCCTTATTGTTTTTTAACTGTTTAATAGCATTACGTAATTCAAGTTCGGTTATTTCACTATTCAATATATCATCCTCATCATCATCATCACCATCATCCCCATCATCATCACCATCATCACCATCATCATCATCAACGTCACCATCATCATCAGCATCACTACTAACTTCATCATCATCATCGCTATCATCATCATCATCATCATCATCATCATAACTTCCACTTCTATCATCATCATCATCATCATCATCATCACCATCATCATTATCATTATCATCATCATCACCACTTCTATCATCATCATTATCATTATCATCATCATCACCACTTCCATCATCATAATCATCATCACCATTATCATCATCATCATCATCATCATCACCACTTCCATCATCATCATCATCATCATCATCATCATCACACGATTAATCTTTTTGAAGTATCTATAGAAAATATCTAAGGGAATACAAGGGGATTTCTTTGTCGACTGACTAAATTTATTCAAAGTTTTCCAAAAAGCCTTAGGACTACATCTTGATAGCGTTCTCAGTTCTTTCGCACATTTCTCTTGATATTTTTTAAAATTAATATGAATTGTCTTTCGATATTCTCTTCCCTTTTTATTTAATTGTGTTTTGTTTTCTCTCGACTTATTATTTTTATAAATATTTTTAATATAATTAAATGCGTTACGGGCTACTTTACATTCTTTGTTAAACCATGGCTTACTTAGTTTACTACAAGCTTTACTTTTGTGAGCCTGGTTTACACCAAATACATTTGACGCTGTAGACGTCAGAACTTTACTCAAGTCCTCAACAATATTGTTAATATCTGTATGATTTACATCAGTAAGTGTCACTATTTCATTTAGTTTTGCATTTATATCTTGTAATTCAATATTCGAATTTAAATTAAGAGCAGATACAAAATCGTCTGTTTTCATAGAATTCCACTTAATACTAGGACAATTACTTACTTGGTTTTTAGATTGCGAGCAAATTTCATAGTTAATATTTACTTTGAAGTGAAGTTGTTTATGAACATCGGAGAACATCGGATTAAATTCACAGACTTCAAAGTCAGATACAAACTTAAAACTTGCAGCTGACAAAAGAAGATAGTCTACCACGCTTACATCTCGACATGTCGTTTCTCCTATAAATATATCTTTTCCTATACGTCCATTAGCTATAAATATAGAACATCGCTTACATAACTCAATAAGTCGTGTCCCATACCTGTTTGGATTACTGTTATCCATGCTATATCTAGTTAAAGGAACATTTTGATCAAGAAGCTGTTGAATTGAATACATGTTATTGCTATCATTATCATTATCAGAAATATTTAGTATACCAAAAAGATTTTCATCCGGTACAATATAATCAGATAATGTCGCTGATCTTGCATTAAAATCACCAGTTAATATTATGTTATGATTATGTTTAGAAAGTGCTATCAATTCATCTTCCAAATCGGTAAAGGCATTTTCTGACGAATATTTGGAATATTCTGGAGGAATGTACACACATCCAAATAAAACATTGTTATGTAGTAATGATTTGTTTTTAGTTATTTCAAACCACTGTACAAACTCCGATTCGGTTTTATGAAAATGCAAAACATCAGCCAATATCTGCTTATATATAACAATAATTCCTCCGGACTTTTTTTTACACTTCATCCTATTTGTCAAATGATAATTATAACCATTGGGTACTACAATTTCATCAAGGTTATCGGTTTTCGTCTCCACACACATAAAAATGTCATATTCTGTAATCAAAGACAGAAAATCAGGGTTATTTAACTTTGATTTTAACCCGCAGACGTTCAAAAAACCAACATGAAGTTGATCAGTTTGTGTATTGCCCGTCCCGGGGTCGTCTGGGCGACTGTCCTACATTTGGTTTACCCGTTCCTCACGTGCACGAGATCGTCCTCTGTCATTAACAATTAATGTGTCGTACACCAATTTAACCCGATTACCATTGTGTTTGAGCTCCCTCATTTTAGGGTACAAGTTGGCTCTTCGTTGCGCGATCTCAGGTGGGAATTGTTGGAAGACAGAATACTGTCGCAGATCCTTAAGGTTTTCTGGCGCTGCTTTTAACACTCTCTCACGGTCCGCGAACCTGACAAATTTCGCTATAATTCCCCTGGGCTTCCCATCGGAGCGGGGACGGAGTCGATGTACATTGTGGAATGGAATGTCATTTGCGTCTTCTAGTTTTAGATATGTCTTAACAAATTCTTTTAACACCAATTCTGTTTCTCGTCCATCGTTTTTATGTTCTGCCTGTGTCTCTGGAATACCGTTGAAAATTAAATTGTATTTCATATTGTGTGTTTGTTGTTTTAACTCTTCTTCTTTCAATGTGAAATTTTCGTATTCCAAGCTTTCATTTGCATGTTCCACATGCGCTATTCTGTTTTCCACTTCATAATGGTGTCCTTCTTGTTTTTGTAACAATTTGTCTTGTCTAGTTACAGTCTCTTTTAAGTTTTCTATTTCACATGTCATGTTTACAATCGTTTTCTCCATTTGCTCAAATTTTTGGTGAATTTGTTGTAATAAATCCAGTTTCGGTAACTGTTCACCCATAAAACTGTCAATTTTTTCTAACTTGTCACTGAGTATCTGAATATTACTAAATATCATTTGCATTGCAATATCTGGGACAGCAGGTGGTGTTGGTGGTGGTAACTGGAATCGGGTAGGTTGTCCGGCCATATATGGTGGGTACATGATGGGCCCGGGGTGCGACACAGGCGCTTGTTGAATTTGAGGTGATATAGGAAAGTCAGAATTTGACGGGCTGGCGCCAAATAGAGCAGAGTGTGCATGGGATATCGTTTGAGATAATAGTGGCGACACTTGACTTGACACTTGATTGACCGGTGTCGCGGTTACTGAAGAGGCTACTGATGTGGACGGTGTAGAGGCGCGTGGAGACGCCATATTGTCATGCGGAATGTGTGTAGACGTTACCTGTATTTTACTAGGTGGTGTAACTCCTGACCCGTCTTTCCGTTTCCTCCGTTTAGTCCGTCCGCCGTGACCCATAGTTAATAAACATATTCACATCACACAAGGCTTTCTTCATTGCTCTAATAACACATTTTTTTAAACATTTTCCTCGAAGTATGGCACCTGAGAATTTAACACGTCCATCTTACCACGCGCATGCGCAGTGATCAAGGATCAAGGATTTGTAAGACTGTGCCAGGTGGTAGAGATTAGTTCCGCTAGAGTGATCACACAATGCAAGTGAGAGTCGGGAATATGTTTATGTAAGTTTTAATTGCTAATCTCTGATGCTTGTTGGTAAAATATAACTCAGGATAATTGCTTAACAATTAACAGTTTTCTCTACATTTGTTACAGATTGAAACAGCTTTTAAGTGCCGTTTTACGGAAGAATTATGAAAAAGAAATCGGCATTTTCGTCGATCTAGTAGTCCAAAAAATATCACTTCGAGTTATATGAACATTCCATATATGATTTATGTCATTCGGCCAAAAATTTACTTCGTATTACCTAGTTTAATGAATATGCTGTATGCATATGATCAGAACGTCAAGCTCCTGTGGTGAAAATAACAAAAATGTTTTAAAAGTATGGTTTAGTGGTAATCTCTGAACGTGCTTTAGTATATAGATATAATCTGATATTTATACATGTGCTTATAAAAGTATCGATAATTATGGATGTGGTAAATATTCATACCTTATTAACTGCCGTTAGTTTTAAGATTACGCCACCTTGGACATTTACAAAATGTTCACCGTCTGTCACGTGCTATTTTATCATTAGACCAAGTTTGTCCAAAATTTTGTTAGAGTTGTCTTTCTTCCATTCAGTGTAGTTTTACGTCCATGTCATCCTGAACACATCGGGTATTATCGGGAGAATCTATTCCCCGAGGAGTTCCGGATGAAGGCCATGTGCCATAACACAGCCGTGATAAATGCATCTCAATTTCGCCATGAAATTTATTTGCTCCGAGACAATTTTGATTCAAAATACAAAATTCATTATGGTATCAGTTTTGATGTTCGAGGTGAAATATTGATTTCATTTTTTTCCGTTGCGGGATAACTGTCACTAATAGGGAGTAAACGTCTGGGGGGGGAACCAGCTTCGGAGCGAAGCATTTTTGGGACGAAACGTCTTCATTCATTGTAAACACCATTTTGGGGACGAAAAGTCTAGATACTTTGTAAACAATTCAGGTGAAAATTTTCAAACAGAAGATCTTTTGGATAGTGTATATAGTTAGGATATGAAAGCCGTAATATACTATTCCTATTTCAACGTTACAGATACGTTTATTTCAGTAACTTTCATATTCAAAATTTGCTATTTAAAATTCCCGGTAAAATCAAAGTTGTTGAATACACTGCCGCTAGGAGCGCTAGTATCTGCGAGCAATTTCTAAGCCAATCATATTGAGGAAATTGACTGTAAGAGAATTTTGCAACCACGATCACAATGGCGAGGTGACCCTCGCCAAAAAAACAAGATTGAAGTATATTGAACTATTCCATTTGGATTATTTTGAATTCTTTCTAACTATCGATAGTTATGTGCATTTCAGTGAAATATTTTATTGTTGATCTCGTAGAAAAATATAGACAATATAAAGTTATGATGTTATAATCTTTTACACGTAGCTGCGCTCTTCTGAGGTTTTGCCTTAAATTCATATCAATTAACTTACATTATATATAATAATAATAATAACAAGAGGCCCAGAGGGCCTGTATCGCTCACCTGGTTTGTAATGCCAAATAATTTTCTGAATACAGGTTCATTGTTTCTTTTCTGAAGGAATTTTAATATTAACCTCTAAATCCCCTATTGGGCCCCACCCCTCCTGCCCCCTGGGGGTCAGAGCCAAAATTTATACAAGTTCTGTTCCCCTTCCACAAAGGATGTTTCTGGCCAAATTTGGTTACAATCCATGCAGAACTCTATGAGAAGTAGCGATTTAAAGGATTTACCTCTATTTCCCCTATTGGGCCCCACCTCTCCTACCCCCAGGGGATCAGAGCCAAAATTTATACAAGTTCTGTTCCTCTTCCCCCAAGGATGTTTGTGGCCAAATTTGGTTACAATCCATGCAGAACTCTAGGACAAGTAGCGATTGATAGAATTTACCTCTATTTCCCCTATTGGGCCCCGCCCCTCCTGCCCCCTGAGGGTCAGAGCCAAAATTTATACAAGTTCTGTTCTCCTACCCCCAAGGATGTTTGTGGCCAAATTTAGTTACAATCCATACAAAACTCTAGGACAATTAAGTAGCAATTTATAGAATTTACCTATAATTCCCCTATTGGGCCCCGCCCCTCCTGCCCCGGGGACCAGAGCCAAAATTTATACAAACTCAGTTCTTATTCTCCCAAGGATATTTCTGGCCAAATTTGGTTACATTCCATGCAGAACTCTATGACTAGTAGCGAATTAAAGGATTTACCTCTATTTCCCCTATTGGGCCCCACCCCTCCAGCCCCCGGGGGGCCAGAGCCAAAATTTATACAAGTTCTGTTCCCCTTCCCCCAAGGATGTTTGTGGCCAAATTTGGTTACAATCCATGCAGAACTCTACGACAAGTAGCAATTTATAGGATTTACCTCTATTTCCCCTATTGGGCCCCGCCCCTCCTGCCCCCGGGGGGTCAGAGCCAAAATTTATACAAGTTCTGTTCCCCTTCCCCCAAGGATGTTTGTGGCCAAATTTTGTTACATTCCATTCAGAACTCTATGACAAGTAACGATTTAAAGGATTTACCTCTATTTCCCCTATTGGGCCCCGCCCCTCCTGCCCCCGGGGGGTCAGAGCCAAAATTTATACAAGTTCTGTTCCCCTTCCCCCAAGGATGTTTGTGGCAAAATTTTGTTACAATCCATGTAGAACTCTATGACAAGTAGCGATTTAAAGGATTTACCTCTATTTCCCCTATTGGGCCCCGCCCCTCCTGCCCCCGAGGGGGTCAGAGCCAAAATTTATACAAGTTCTGTTCCCCCTCCCCCAAGGATGTTTGTGGCCAAATTTGGTTACAATCCATGCAGAACTCTATGACTAGTAGCGATTTAAAGGAAATGTTGACGGACAGACGGACGGACGGACGGACGGACGGACGGACGACGGACGGACGACGGACGCCGCGCCATGACATAAGCTCACCGGCCCTTTGGGCCAGGTGAGCTAAAAATACTGTAAGAGATATCTTCATAATTCCAATTGTTCTAAAATCAGAACGACTTTTTAAGTGTTCCAGCAAAATTAATGTAGTGTAACTTACTTACTTTTGGAGAAAATCGACTTTTTGTGTCCCTATTTCCCTGATGAAATTATTCACTGTTGCCATACTTGAAAGGTCTTTATCACCACGGTGTTTATTCCCGTTGAAAACAAGCGTTCTGACGCCCTTCGCGGGTTAAGTTCATTTTACGAATTTAAAGTCAACAAAACAAGCGGAACAATATCAAGAAACAATGCACTTTCAGCACTAATATCGACATAAGTCGGACACAGAACTCGATACCGGATAATAAGAAATTCCTGTAATAGTTGTAACAGGAAAATATTACGATATCAGTAAATAAATGTTTAATTTCTTTCGTTTGATTCAATTTCTAAATTTAATGACTTGATCCCGAACATTCCAGTGACGTCACTTTTAGTAGGAGTGACTGAAACGGCGGTAAGTTCCGCCAAACAATCGCTGACATATTTCCCAAGGTAGTAAAAAGGAGTACACACTCATTCCGTTGAGTGAGTGCATCTTTTCTTGGTCGTCAAAGAAGCACTTCGCTTTGAGCGAAGTCGTGTAAATAACAGGCAATTTGCTTTCGTTTTGAATACAATTTTTTTGTATATATAATGAAAAATTTGCAGGATAAACATTAAATGCTATTACACAATAAATACATGGTCTAAATATAATAAGAAATTTTAACTTGCCTCGGTTCACTCTTCAAATCACTGGCACTGAAACGATGTTGACCGCTTTTCACCTTGAATTTTCCCGGGATGCAGACACGGTGTCACGTGATGTCAGAAAAAAATCCGATTGTACCGGTATCGGTTCCGGATTTTAGTCTCGCCCTTTTTAAAAATCGTTTCCGGTTTGGTCTTGGTCGAACATGCGATTGCATTCAATATCGAATCAAAGTACTGAAAGTACTAAATGGCTCGGTCTCAATGATTGGAGGATATATTTCTAAAGTCAACATTTTTTTGGACAATAAGAAATAAAGTTTGCTAGTGTTCCTTCCAGTTTGGACTTTTGAGGATTCCTTGGACACCAAGGTGTTAAATAAGAAACATATACTAAACTCTTAGGAGCCCATTCTAATATTTCCTATGGTGTTATATGCCAAATGACTTTATAGCATCTTTAACCTTTTCCTTGTTAATTTGATGTCAATTAAAATATCCATTCTGAATTGCTATTCTCATTAAGTTCCTGGGACCAAAGTATCAGTTAACAAGTATTGTTTTGCAGCAGAGACAGACAAGAGGCATATTTTTCTATGCCAAAATGTCTTAAATATAGAATATGTCAGTCCTCAAGAAGACTTATCAATATAGTCATACCATTTCTGAATAAACTGGTCAATTGGTCTACTTTTAACAAGTTTTTGTAATTAGTCTTTTGTAAAACAGCAAGTTGATTGATATATCCAAACATGATTTAAACTAGCTCTGATAAAATATCTTAAACATCTTACAGCCATTTAAACAAGAGCTGTCGGAGAACAGCAAAGCTCGCCTATTCAGAAGAAGTTGTTGTTCAAGTATTTACTATTTTAACATGGAAATATGACAAATTAACAGACTAAAAAAAACCTAAAGGACCCCAAATTGGTTGTATTATCACGTTCAGCATCCATACACATTAGGAAAATAAAATCATAAACATTTATGATGACTTAAGCTTAAACAATAGACTAAATAGAAACTTGCTCAAAAACTTTAACGTGAAATATGACAAATTAACAGACTCAAAAAAACCCTAAAGGGCCCAAAGTTGGTTGTATTATCACGTTCAGCATCCATACACATTAGGAAAATAAAATCAGAAACATTTATGATGACTTAAGCTTAAACAATTGACGAAACAGAAGCTTGCTCAAAAACTTTAACGTAAAATGGGACGCCAACGCTGATGCCGACGCCGACGCCGGGGTGACAACATTAGCTCCCCCTATTCTTCGAATAGGCGAGCTAAAAACGTCTGGTCTATTTTCATGTTAAGTATACATTATGCCAAAAAGTAATCATTCTACATTTTATTCCAATATCAATTGGGTATCTTGTTAGCTCGCCATAAACCATGAATTGTTTTATACACTTTTTTAACTTGAGGAAATTACAAATGATTTTTTCTACAATATTTGTATTTTCAAATCCCCATACTTCTGATGAGTATAATAAAACTGGCATTACAAGTGACTAAAATATTTTCAGTTTAAAATCAACAGGAAGGGATACATTCCTTTGTTTCTTAAAAATAGTAGACACTGATTTAATTGTTTGTTCAGCAGTTTTTTCCTTTTCTTTAAAAACGCTACCATTAATGTTAAAAAATATACATAGATATATGTATACCCTTCTTATCAAAATAATTCTATATCCCATAACTTAAACTGGTGTTGTTGGGCCAATTTACGTTTTGAGAATATTACAACTTTTATCTTTCTGATATATTAGATTATAATTTCCATGTAATGCAATAATGTAATGCAATATTATTCAAATCCGTTTAACATTTGTTGTAGAACAGTGTCATCGCCATATAAAATGATAAAAGTTTGGGATACATTTCAATATTATCTGTAAATAATTTGTCAATAGTTGTCAGACAATTAACATTCTTTTTCCGCCAGATAAGATTCCAAGTCATCAAGGTATATTGAAAATAGGAAAGGAGATATAAATAAGGTACCATACTGTGCATGTATATGTTCAATGTAAATTAACAATGTAAGCTGATCTTGCAGAATTGCCTTACAGCGTTATAATAAATGCAGTTGTCTCATTGAATTGGATATAATTGATTTAATGCAGTTCATGTGGCGACCGAAAAAGGTAAAATCACCATTTTCAGAGTGATCAGAGAAGATTGATAGTCAAGGAGGGAAAACATAAGACAACCTGTGTTATGCAAATTAATATCTAATTTATTTTGAATAAAGTACGCCGAATATGATGATTAGTGTATTATTAACAATAATCTTAATATGTTTTCTAAAAATATTAACAACTAATGTCATATTGTGTTATAAATTAAATGTTTTATTTATTCTTTTTATTTCAAGCATGTAGATGTCATAGAAAATAAACAAATACCAAGTATATGCAAATTAAAGTAAAGTTCACAAATCACAACACTAATGTGTATTGTATATATGGAATGAAGATGATGATGGTAATTATTTGGATCAAAAATGTTTACAACATTAAATGTATTATATATATGGAATTTGAATATGATGATAGTAATTATTTTCATATCAAAAACTATTACAGTACTAAGCTACCACAGTTGAAAATGATTTCTTTCATTTTGTTCACACATTTTTTCTCCTGGACTGGTTCCAATTGAAATGATACTTGCATGTAGACATTCTGTAAAACATAAGAAAACAATAAATGTATTAACAGAGTAATTACCGAAAAGGCTAATATCATATAATTAAACTTTTTTTTTATTAATAACAATACCAGTTTAGAGTAAATATTATTGAAATTTATTTTCTGTTGTTCTTTAGTCCTCCTGTTCTTTGGAGTTTTGTCCTTCATAAATTGATTGTAATACAGCAGTTGTCATATAATGTATCTGATAATGTGCACACAGAAGCATAAGTATATGCATATGCATGTGTGCATGGGCACGGTGATAAGTTTATTTTGCCGAGTAAAAAGTTCAAAGAACTAGTATTGTTTATACTCAAAGATGTAATCGCACTAAAAACAGTGATCGTGTAGGCTTTTGTGTGATTGCATTTGTAAGGGGTGTATCTCTGAACGCCAACATTTTGGATTTAGCTGTAGGGTAGTTTGTTGTGACAGTGGTTATAGTCTTTTTCCTAAAGGCAGACCCAATGCCACAGGTAAATTTACCTGTAAAAGTTACCTGTGTTGATACTTATCTAAGTGTATATTGATTAATTTTCATTTCAATAAGTGTTCATATTTAATATCAGATACATATATACATAATATATGTTTCTGTTAATATCTATGAAAATATAACAATAGAATCTATGAATGAAATTAAATTAAATTCACAATGATTTTATTTCAAGAATTTTAAAGATTTCCTTGATATATCTAAAATCTCTGGTATAAATCTCATTAGATTTTCAATAGATTGATACTAAAATCAAGCAAAATTCTTTGAAACTTATTTCACATGGAAGTAACTTTACCATTCAGTAATATCAAAGAAAAAATCCAAAAAGGAATTATCCAGTTTCAACTTAGTGTAACACTAATTTGATTAAAAGTTTAAAATAATATAAGCCTTTTGCCTGTTGAAAAGTGATATATTTCCACAAGGTCTTCCATATATGTCTGTTAAGTGACCTTATATACATATATAGTACATGTACATGTAACATCTGCGTTAATAACCTACCAAAGAGTAAGTGAATTTATGTCAAATATGATTTCCAAATTTTACTTGTACTTGACTGACCTTTTTAAGTTAACAGAACATACAATATATTTTGAAAGTTGCATTAGGATGCATCATTTATCATAATTATATAATTTTCCTGCTTTCTTATCCTAAGATGGTATTTCTAGATCAGCGTGATGTTACATTATAATGTAAATGTACATGTACATTTGTATATCATTATAGCAAAAAAGCACCCAATAATTAAACTGTTGTCCGTTAACAGCGCAGTAAAATTATATATTTTTGTGCATGTTAGAAATAACATATAAAGTTCTTTCCTATGGTTGAATTTCGGTCAAACATTGTTACTAGATACAAATTGGTATATGTACTATAATCTTTAAACAGAAAAAAATAGAAAACTGTTAATTTGGTATTCTGAGCACTAAAAGTTTGCAACATTTTGAGAATTACAAGACCTTCAACATATGGACTTGAAATAATTTTGCCAGTATTGCAACATTAACATCTATAATGTGTATTAAAATGAATATGGTTAAGACCCTAAGCAACAGTCTTCAATCTCATTTCATTTAGTATTTTTACATTATTAAGTGACTTCTAAAAATATTTTGTATCAAAAATACATATAGAGCATTAAACCCCAATGATATATTATTACCAATGTTTATAAAACATCATAATGTGTGTTTGTGTCGGCTTCAATAGATTACCAACTTAAACTATAATCAATTGCAACAGGTCAAAATTTCCGACAATATTAATTTAAACTTTTGTGTGATATTGTTTTTCTCCACTCATTTTCTAACCAAATACTTCACGGTGTACGTCTATGCGATAAGAGAAATCATGCGCAAATATTTCACCTGGAACTCAAAATGCATCGTTCTTAATAATCCACATGTAGCTCCATATTAATTCTTAGCATATTAAAGCACTGATTATATCTTTGATTAATAATTTACGTTGTATATAATACGGAATATATTGAAGGAATTTTTATCCAAAACCCACCAATGTTACCTATGATACTGATTGAAATACAGGTAAATCTCAAGTGACTTTACAGGTGAAAATAAAGACAGCTTATATGAAACAGTATATAATTGCCTTCCTATTGTTTCCTAAAACAACACCTACCTGTTGTTGATAAATATGTTGGCGTTCAGAGAACACCCCTTTGTAAGACTGTGCCAGGTGGTAGAGATTAGTTCCGCTCGAGTGATCACACAATGCAAGTGATAATCGGGAGTATGTTTATGTAAGTTTTAATTACTAATCTCTGATGATTGTTGATAAAATATAACTCAGGATAATTGCTAAACATTTAACCGTTTTCTCCACGTTTGTTGTAGATTGAAACAGTTTTTTAAGTGCCGTTCTACGGAAGAATTATGAAAAAGAAATCGGCATTTTCATCGACCTACAAATGAAGTAGTCCAAAAAAATCTCACTTCGAGTTATACGAACATTTTATGTATGATTTTTGTCATTCGGACCAAAAATACTTCGTTAATTACGTAGTTTACTGAATACGTTATATATATTATCAGAACGTCAAGCTCCTGTAGGCCTACATGTGATGAAAGTGGCTAAAATGTTTTTAGTGACAACCTCTATACGTGCTTTAATATGTATATATAATCTGATAATGTATACATGTGCTTATAAAATTATCGATAATTATGGATGTGGTAAATATTCATACCTTATTAAGGATGTATTCTGCTGAGGGGTCAAAAATTTCTTGTAAATACAGTTTTTTCTCTTATGACTTTTTTGAAAGAGGGGTTATAGACAAACAAAAAAATGCAATAAAAAATATATGTTGGTGTGCTTTTTTTTTCTCTATAGCATCTTGAAAATGGTTACTAATTTAAGCTTTTTTCATCAATTATCCATGAAAAATTAAATTATGAATAATAATTATTAAAATAAACAAAATATAAGTATCAGGTTATTTTTCTTCTTCTTCAAATTGATTCATGACTATGTCATTGACAAAGTTTGAGCAAAAAATTGTCAATGAAAATGCATGTGTTGCTATTTGTTTCATATTTTCATCCGGGAATGATTGATCATGTATCGCATGATTTAAATACATTATTTCAGCGTTTTAACTAAAATTTATCCAAATTGTTGTAAATACATATTCTCCAAAATTTTTCACATGATAAAAGAGACCTAAACGAACAAATATTTGAATAAAAAATAATAGGTTGGTGTTGAAACTTTAGAAATAATGATGACAAAAGAGAAACCAAAAAATGGCAGAGTTATCTCCCCTGGCCCAATTTCCAAAAAAACATTGCTATTCATTTGGAGCGCATCCAAATTAATGCAAACATAGCAAAAAACATTTTTTATTCTTCCAATATAGTAATAGCATATAATTAATATATTTTTTTTTCAAAAATTATATTGTTTTTTAGCTACAAATAGAAATCATATATAATAATAAATTTTGCCACATTTATCAACTGACAGAACCACAAAGTACAGGTCCTACCGTCCTAGTTATGATATCAAAATTTATTTTACATACTTATAATTATTTGAGTATGTTGAATATGTTAATTTAATAAAAGCAATTCTTTCAATAGTTTTTTTTTTAATTTCACCTATATGTATTTACTATTTTATTGTTTTCACAAGAAGAATGAATGGTGTAATACCATAACTAAGGTCAGAGAAGAAATATCCAATTTTAAATTTGATGTGAATAGTGAATTTATAAGTAGTAAGAAATTCTATAAATCATTTCAATTCCATTTCACATCTGCTTCAGACTTCTGTATCCAGTTCACTAGTATACATAAATAATTAATCAACACATGTTTAATTTACTCCACATTACAGCTAACAAGTATATGCCAGGTATATATAAAGAGTTGTCAATCACGACACAACAAAAGTGCTAGCAAGAAATTTTGTTGTTGTTGTTGTTATTTTTCTTATACATATGTATATAGTATACATGTTTAATATGTATATTCATATATTTACATTTTATGCGAGAGGTACAATATGTCAGTGATTTTGCACCAGAAATTGCCTTCATTGGCAGGAATAAGAAATTTAATCAAGACTATTCCTATACATGTGTAATGGTTCTGGATCGGTTTTAGGTACAGTAGTTTATCTGTAAATTTGAGATCCAAGATTGGAACCCATGTCTTGTCATGTATTTTTTCTGCTCCTCTTATATTACACATGTACAGTTCATGTCTATATATCCAACATGAAAGAAGCTAACACAATACTGCATTATTTATTTATTTATTTCACATAATAGAATTTCACCTGATAACATAACCAGGTATATATACCTCTTTCACATTATGTGTATGACACATGTCCAAGAAAATTTTACACCATTATGATTAATTAATTGTTAGAGTACCAAAACTGAAAATGTTTTTGGTCACAGAATTTTCATTTCCTCTTGTACACACATGTTGAACACAAATTTGCTCCTGGAGTGGTTCCTAGTCGAATAATACTGTGAAGTGCCTGCAGCCATTCTGTAATATAAAATTGAGAACATACATGTACAGATGTGTATCATGTAGGCCTTTCATGTGCCAAAGAAATATAATTTGTTACTTTCATAAATTTTACAACAATATCAGTTCAGAAAAAAATAAGAGATAAACAAGTTTTCATTCTTTTCTTAATACCCTAATCTAGTATCATTTATATATTATAGATCTAAATCTGATAAATGAATGTGTGCACATTGTACATGTACTTGCAACTGTACTTGAACTGAATGTGTGGAGGGGCTGATGGGGATATGCAATGTACAATATGTTAGCTATAGAATAAATAAGTGTTTTAAACATGGTTAATATACTGCATTTGATAATTGTGTTTAGATAATGCAATAAAGATGTAAATATATTTACATTTACAATGTACCTTATTTACTGCCGTCAGTTGGAAGATCTTGCCACTTTGAATAACTTGTTAGCCTAAGATGAACAGTCAGTATTATAAGCTGGTAAGTACTAGGTACTTAGAAGAGGCAATTGCGTGATATCGATGTCAGACAAGGCTCATTTTCAGCAACTGTATCACCAAACACACTGTCGTAAATCATCAGCATGATCCTCAGTCAACATATACCAGGGCAGCTGTCCAGTTGACGAGTTTATAATCATGAGCTCGACCGTCCGACTGCAAGTTGGTCTGTCCGGTTAGTCACCAGTCAGTTTGCTTTTAATTAAAGTGATCAAAGTTCCATGATACACTAATTCTTGGTGTCTCGTGGTTGTCTTTCTTCTAGTGTTATATAACAAGTGCACTGAGTCTATATTATCCTGCTAAAGACGACTGAAAGACGTCAATCTCACCACACACATGAAAACTCGTCCGACATTGTTTACATTTCCGGTCATTGCGCCGATGTACGATATGTCGTAAAATGATACTATTCTTCACTAAAACTAAAAATAAACACTTTTGACTTCATGGAAACATCATATTTAGTTTATATTTTAACAATAAACACCAAAATAACAAAAAGATATTTAAAAAATGTTTTACGTCATAGTAATGTTGCTAAAGAGTTACGTCCCTTTACACGGATCTGTTCACGTCAAAAACCTCACCAGAAAAATACCTTAACTGCCGTAAGTTGGAAGATTACGCCAGCTTGGACATTTAGAAAATGTTCATCGTCTCTCACGCGCTATTTGATCAGTTTAACAAAGTTTATCCTAAATTTTCTTAGAGTTGTCTTTCTTCCATTGTGGATTTACACGTACATGTGGCATAACGCAGCCGTGATAAACAAATATCCATTTCGTCCTGAGATTTATTTGCTCCCGAACTAATATGATTCAAATTACAAAAATCATTATTGTAAAAATTTTGATGTTTGAGGTGAAACATTGATTTCATTTTTTCCGTTGCGGGATAATTGTCACTAGTAGGGACAAAACGCGTGGGGCGAAGCGAAGCATTTTCGGGACGAAACGTCTTCATGCATTGTTAACAACATTTTCGGGACGGAAAGTCTAGATACATTGTAAACAATTCAAGTGAAAATTTTCCAACCTAAGATCATTTGGATAGTGTATATGGTAAGGATATGAAAGCAGTTATCTACTTCTCCTATTTCAACATTACAGATACGCTTATTTCAGTAACTTTCATATTCAAAATTTGCTATTTAAAATTCCCGGTAAAATCAAAGTTGTTGAATACACTGCCGTTAGGAGCGCTAGTATCTGCGAGCAAGTTCTAAGCCAATCATATTGAGGAAATTGACTGAATGAGAATTTTGCAACCACGATCACAATGGCGAGGTGATCCTCGCCAAAAACCAACAAAACAAGGAAGATATGGAATGAAACAGTGCTTTAATACCAAACGTCCGAGTTTATATGCCTGTCCGAGATTACATGGATTGCCCCTAATACACGTTCACTATTTTACAATACAAGTTTCATTTTGGTGTCGACAGTGAAAACCAAGATGACTCGGCAACAACTCCTCATCTCATCGCACAAACGGTGGCGGCATCGATATTAATTATAGCAAAATAAAAATTCCAACGTTGGAAATATTGCAAGTACATTCATTATTTACATACACCAGTAAAATGCAATCTTGGTCACCTCAGCCAAAACACAGGGGCACGCAAATTATGACAGAAACGTTTATTAGTAATTTGATACGTATGTCATTTAAAAGTATTGGATAACTTTTGATATGCACGTGTGTATCATGATATTTCAAGTGGCTGCCCGCATTATTTTTTTGTGAAAAATGAATTATACGTATCTGTTATAAAATTAGGTTAGCTTTTTTATTGTCATTATTGTTATATATACTTATGTGATATTTAAACGAGAACACATATTTTACCTAAGAAGCCAATGATATATATAATGTAAGTATCGGTTAGCTTGTAATATAATAATAATAATACTTTATTTATTGAGGGTAGCATATTTAGCACGGAGCTAATCTTCCATATGGCCCACACTGTGTAAACACAAATTATATACCTGGTGGTTTTATGTTGTTTTCAGATGAGCCTTGACAAATCCTTCATATGTCCATACCAAAATCTGCACATCAATTAGAATTCAAACTTGAAATAATTACATTACAAACAGTCCAACCATATAAACGAAAACAGCCTTTAACAGATTCAGAAACGGGTAGATAGGGCGCTCCAGGGAGACAGAGCCAAAAAACTATACAAATTCTGTTCCCCTTCCCCCAGAGGATGTTTCTAGCCAAATTTGGTTATGCAGAACTGTTGACACATTTAAAAATTACCTCTATTTCCCCTATTGGGTCCTGCCCCTGGGGGGGGGGGGGGGGGGGGGGGGGGGCAGAGCAAAATTTATACAAACTTTGTTTGCCTTCCCCCATGGATGTTTCTGGCCAAATTTGTATACAATCCATGTAGAACTCTAATACTACTAGCAATTTAAAGGAAATGTTGACAGACAGACGGCGCGCCATGAGATAAGCTGAACACAAGGTGAGGTGTGCCAGGTGAGCTAATGTAATAAAGATATATACTGATGGTAAGTTGACATTCTCTTTATTGCCTCTAATTTGATTAAAACAGATTTATAACAATACTACACACATGCACATACAATAAGGCCTGTGGTGGTGATATCCTGAACACAAATGCACATCAATAGATCAACTGAATTACAAAAGTCCAATGAACAGTCAAAACGGTAGATGGGCGCTCCAGGGGACGACCAAAAAATATACAAATTCTGTTCCCTTCCCCAGGATGTTCAGCAAATTGGTTAGCAAACTGTTACACATTAAAAATTACCTCTATTCCCCTATTGGGTCTGCCCCTGGGGGGGGGGGGGGGGGGGGTCGGGGGTCAGAGCAAAATTTATACAAACTTGTTTGCCTTCCCCCATGGATGTTTCTGGCCAAATTTGTATACAATCCATGTAGAACTTAATACATAGAATTTAAAGAATGTACAGACAGACGCGCCCATGAAAGCTGAACACAAGTGAGTGGCAGGTGATATGTAATAAGATATATTGATGTAAGTTGACATTCTCTTTATTGCCTCTAATTTATTAAACAGATTTATAACATACTACACACATGCACATACAATAAGGCTGTGGTGATATCCTGAACACAGCGATTGGTCACTCAACACTTCAAAGTGATTGGTCAGACCTCTGGACACTTCACAGTGATTGGTCAGAACACTAGACACTTCATAGTGATTGGTCAGAACTCTGGACACTTCACAGTGATTGGTCAGACCTTGGGACACTTCACAGTGATTGGTTAGAACACTGGACACTTCACAGTGATTGGTCAGACTTTGGGACACTACCGGTACAGTGATTGGTTAGAACACTAGACACTTCAGTGATTGGTTAGAACACTGGACACTTCACAGAGATTGGTCAGACCTCGAGACACTTCACTGTGATTGGTCAGAACACTGGACACTTCCCAGTGATTGGTCAGACCTCGAGACACTTACTGTGATCGGTCAGACCTTGGGACAATTCACAGTGATTGGTCAGACCTTGGGACACTTCACAGTGATTGGTTAGAACACTGGACACTTCACAGTGATTGGTCAGACTTTGGGACACTACCGGTACACAGTGATTGGGTAGAACACTAGACACTTCACAGTGATTGGTTAGAACACTGGACACTTCCCAGTTTTGGTCAGACCTCGAGACACTTACTGTGATTGGTCAGGCCTTGGGACACTTCCCAGTGATTGGTCAGACCTCAGGACACTTCACTGTGATTGGTCAGACCTTGGGACACTTCACTGTGATTGGTCAGACCTTGGGACACTTCACAGTGATTGGTCAGACCTCTGGACACTTCACAATAATCGGTCAGAACAGTGGACACTTCACAGTGATTGGTAAGAACACTGGACACTTCACAGTGATTGGTCAGACCTCGGGACACTTCACTTTGATTGGTCAGAACACTAGACACTTCACAGTGATTGGTCAGACCTCAGGACACTTCACAGAGATTTGTCAAAACACTGGTCACTTCACAGTGACTGGTCAGACCTTAGGTCACTTCACACAAACTAGTCAGAGCTGTGGACACTTCACCGTCATTGGTCAGAAGTAACCCTGGAAACTTCACAGTGATTGGTCAGAACACTTGACACTTCAGTGATTGGTCAGAACTCGGGACACTTCACTGTGATTGGTCAGACCTCGGGACACTTCACCTTGATTGGTCAGAAGTAACACTGAGCACTTCACAGTAATTGGTCAGAGCACTAGACATTTCACAGTGATTGGTCAGAACCAATATTTAGAATATAAGCTATATATATAGTCTACATATAACTATATAGGCTATACATATTGTCTACATATATAAGACTCTAGTCTACATATAGTTATAGACTATACATGTAGTTGACATAAATAGATAGGCTTTACATGTAGTCTACATATAAATATATAGACTATACATGTAGTCTACATATAGATATATAGGCTTTACATATAGTCTACACATAAATATATAGACTATACATATAGTCTACATATAGATATATAGGTTATACATGTAGTCTACATATAAATATATAGGCTAAACATACAGTCAACATTATGTGGGCTATACATATAGAACTGCCAGATGAATGACCAATTCCTGTGAGTATCCGCTTACACTATACAGTTAGACAGCTCACTCATGGCTGCCCAGATTGGCCAGTTTTACCAGTAAACAAATAAACCAAGCTATTTCCAGGCACGTTTTTAACAGTAAACAAACCAAGCTATTTCCAGGCAAGTTTTTACCTGTTAACAAACCAATTAAGCTATTTCCAGGGATAGAAAAACAATATTTGAACTAAGAATTTTGATCAAAGTTTGTTTCTTATGGAATGTTCATTTTATAAACTGAATTACCGGTATATACAGAATTATGAAAAATATTTGTCCTGGCTGTTCTCAACTTCGCTAGTGAAACAGGGAGAAAGTATCCCATTGGCTAGTGAAGTTAGACTGTTCTTTAAAAAAAAATTTAAAGTGGCTTATCGCTATGTGAAGTCTTAACAAGAGGCCCAGAGGGCCTGAATCGCTCACCTGGTTTTTCTTTTGTTTTTTGTAATATCACAAAGACTCATACAATTAGAAAAATTAGTAAAATTGACTCCAAAATTTGTTTTATTTTGAAACACAACCATAAAATAATGCTATAGATATCAAAAAAATATGCTATCCAATACAAAGGTTCAGAGAGGAAGGAATTTATATGAAAATAGTAGCCAAATTGACACTTTTGGCCCCACGTCTAAGGCCCCAGGGAGTCAGCCCTATACTTTGTACAATTTTAAATCCCCATCCTATAAGGATGCTACTATTGCATTATGAGTGCTCTTCCATGCTGATTTGCAGAGAAGAAGTTGTTTATATGATAACAGCAAAAATTGCTCCCTTTTGACCCCGCCCCTCAGCCCCCGGGCGGATCAGTCCCATCATTAGTACAATTTTGAATCCCCACCCTATATGGATGCTACCATTGCATTATGAGAGCTCTCCCATGCTTAGTTGCAGAGAAGAAGTCGTTTAGTTGGAAATAGCCAAATTGACCCCTTTTGACCCCGCCCCTCAGGCCCCCGGGGGGTCAGCCCCATCATTTGTACAATTTTGAATCCCCACCCTATAAAGATGCTACAAATGCATTATGGATGCTATTCCATGCTTAGTTTCAGAGAAAAAGTCGTTTATATGGAAATAGCCAAATTGACCCCTTTTGACCCCGCCCCTCAGGCCCCTAGGAGGTCAGCCCCATCATTTGTACAATTTTGAATCCCCACCCTATAAGGATGCTACCATTGCATTTTGGGTGCTATCCCATGCTTAGTTTCAGAGAAGAAGTTGTTAAATGGAAATAGCCAAATTGACCCCTTTTGGCCCCGCCCATCAGGCCCCTGGGGGGTCAGCCCCATCATTAGTACAATTTTCAGTAAGAAGCCCATAAGGATGCTACCAGTCAAATTTTGTTGAAATCCGACAAGCGGTTATGGAGAAGAAGTAGATTGTTGACGGACGGACGCCGGATGCCACGGTATGGCATAAGCTCACCTTGGTCCTTCGGACCAGGTGAGCTAACGATATACTCAACCATTTTTAGGAACAATTTAATAATTGTCTTCAAATCTTAACAAAATTCTTACTTCTGTAGCAATAATAAAATATTCCTGTGGACTTTAATATAAAATATTACGTTTTCATCCTTCATTACTTTGTATCTATACATGAAGGTCTGATGGCAGGAGATAATAAACACAACTTAAAATTTCAAAATTACGCGAATGTCATTCATCATTTATTAAATCATTTATTAAATCATTTATAAATCATTTACCCCTGGAGACATATTTGAACTCTTCTAAATTCAAAGGCTAGAACAGTTCATTATGAATTTTCAAGGGTGCATGAGTTAATAACAACTAAAATTTGAAAATGTTATAACCAATGGGCCATAAATAATTTACAAATTGATAAAATTTGATTTCACTAAAATAGAGTATCATAGAATAAAACATTTCCATTTTCAAAAAAACAATGTTGACCTTTACAACTGACATAGTATATTCATTTTAAAACATTTTCAATACACCAGTTATCAAATTAGACAGTATTTCAGAAAGCTTTCTAGTTTTTTTTAACTCAGACATGATTTTGGGTCCATTTTTGTTTACATGAAATGAGATGTGTTGACGTCAATTAGAAATACTGTTTCTTGTAATGTAGGAATGTTCACACTGATAAAAAGTGAATTGCTTTAACCAGATCCATATGCAATGCTACTATTCCAAACATTGACTAGATCTAATTCAAATATAAAGTTATGGAAAGTTTTGTTGGGACAAACAAAATACTTCAAATAAACCAGGGTCTTTTAAGTAATGCAAGTTTGAGTTACCAAGGTTCAACTACACAACTTTATTAATTAATGTATACTGGGAAGTAATTTTCAGTTTTAATAACTAACTGATGTACAGTGAAATACCTTCAAGCGTCTTGAATGGACTTTCAGATCATTAAAACCACAAATCAATAGTTTCAACCAGTCGTATTAAAATTTATCAGCTCGGCAATAGTGTCAGTCAAATTGATGGTGGAGTTTGGTTAACAGTTTGGTTTACAGCTTGGTTAACAGCTATAAGTGAACTTACCTATTTTGGCGTTTACACACTCAAGGTGTTGGTAATTTCAATCATTGCTACATAATGTTACAGTATGTTAAACAGAATGGTAAACAACTTTCTACATTTTTTGTACATATACAGTGATGACCCACATGTATATGATCTTAATTGACAGGTAGGTGAAAATTTGTGACTTTGTATCCATCAAATTAAAGTGGTAAAGTGATATTGGTGGCTTTTACAGTATACGTACTATTAGCATTAAACTTGAAATCACAGAGACCTGAGAATCACTTTTATACTACATGATTTTGACCTATATTTGTTAGCCCTAATACAGAATTCCAAATAAATTATATATTAATGAACTTATGTGATGATGAGTGACTTACAAAGAGATTTTTAATATTTTTATCTTCAAGTGTATGCTAACAAATCTTTGGTACAAAGGTGTGACCATGTCAATTTAGTAGGTCCCTTATTTGAAGTCAACATTGTTAGCACTCCACCAAAAGGAGTGTAATCAATCATGGTAATTTCCCAGGGTTACATTGGCTGTCCTTACATAATGCTACAACATTTCAAGGAGAAGTGTAATCCGGACGCTTGAATGCATTTCACTGAAAGTAAAACAAACTTGCCATCATCTGCCACTCTCAACATCTATATCTCTAAAACAATGATGTGAGCTTGATACAAAAACGTCATCTTAATTTTTTTTTTAACATAGGGTCATCAACTTAAGATATATAAAGCATTTAAAGATGCTCCACCGCAGACAGAGCATAAATGATATTCATCATTTGAACAATAATAGGTGTTTAATCGTGTGTATATATGCCTAATTAACACAAAAAATAATATAAAATAATTTATTTCGCCTTTGGTGCATGCGCAATCAGTACTTCATTCCATATAGGATATAGTGTCACGAAATTTTTTCGGGATGCAATTAATTATTTTTCATATTTTTAACTTGAAGTAAAAGTAGAAGCTCAATTTTTTCAATGGTGGTAATGGTGTAAAGTAAGTAACTTTTGTAAGTGAAGAAAAATACCCAATCGTCTGCTCCTGTTTTTGATAGTGAAAAAATCCCATTTGTCAGTGGTGGAGCATCTTTAAAATATGAATTATTTCAGACAATTAGTGATTTGGTAATATTGATCAACTTAACAATGAGGAGCGTGCAATGTCCCATTGTACTACTCAACACATATGTATTTGTAAGATCCACTTAGTACATATATATAATCAGATAAAGAAATAACTTACTAATGCCAACACTCAATTTCTGTAGATATAAAACCTTGCTTCTCTGAACTTCTCTTATTGTATTTGCATTTTACAGAGTAAGGTCCCTTGAGGGTCGGCATCGCTTGTTACATCATTATTTTGTGAGTGCAATCTTGTAAAAGTTTGATGTTAGGCTCGAAAACACATGACATCATAATTAATACCTACATGCAAGGGCAGAAAACTTAGTAATATGTAATTGTAGAATTTTCAAACCTTTGTAAATCTGCTGTAACACATGTGATAAAAATAATTTAATTTGTTGTACTAACTTAAGATATATTTGTTCACTGAAGAAAAGATGCAACAGAAGTCAGTCATTGGCCAACTGCACTGTATAAAAAGGTTTTACATTTTTTATACCATATTTGACTCAATAAACACTTCCCATTTAGCACCCCTCCAACTTTTTGTAACATCAATTTAACTACTATCTTAAATTAAATGCATACTGTAAATATATACAATAACCAAACTTGTTTCTTTAAGTTGATTTCTATATTTGCAAATTGATTTATGGCATACGTTTTGCAAAATTTTTTTGAAAGGGTACCCTAGTCCAAATTTAATTCTTTTATGTGCCCATAATTTATTTTCAGTTATCTAAGGGCTCTGGATGCTTATTGGGTCGAATACAGTACTAGTACCAGGCTAAGATACAAATACAGGTAAAATGATTGAAAAATACATATGACAAAATTATTTACTCTATAGCAAACATTTGATAAAAACATATTTCATACTATACCAGCAAGTTACATAACAAATAAAACGTGTTTAAAATCACAATGCTTATTACACTGGAGAATTGAAAACTGATGTTCCTAAATTTGCATGTACAGCAAATATTCTGGCAGCAATGTTAATAGGATGATATAGCTCAGACACATAAATCTGTACTTCAATCAAAACATAAGTAGGTGGAACTAGTGTCATATATACCCTAAGCATGAGTTAATATGATACCAATGTTATTGATGGCAAATGAATGTCAATATCTACTCAGCTATGAACCTCTCACATAACTAAACAACAAATATACAGCCGACAAAAAAAGTTATATAACACATATAAAACCATACACAAATTTCATGTTTCACTGTTACTCCAGTATGAGATTCAGTAGGTGTAGTAAAAAGAGAGTTACAAGCATGAATTTAATGTAATATGCTTGTTGTTGACTTGCTGTCCTTATGTAAATGTCTCTTAATTTAAATCATAAATCTTGCACCTACAAAAAAGCTCAACTTTAAATGTCCCATTTTACTGACAATACTGTTGAAAACAAGAAATTGATATCACTTTTATCATTCACCGTGATGATCGTCAAATTGGGATCAAAGGTTCTACAAATTTATATAATATAATATTGCAAATTCTCAAAATCCACCAAATTTTAAGTTACCTGGTACTGTTATTATTGCTTTTTTGGTGTTTGTTTTTGTTGTCTGACTGATACAAAGACTAAATTGACAAGGTTTTCAGTTCAATTGCATGTAATTAACATCAATTTGTCAAAAGTTGACTCAAATGAAAATGTTGATGTCGCCTGAACAGAAACATAAGAATTGTCTCCCCTTACTCTCAACTATAAAGAGATAAAACAAGGAAGCAGTGATCAGCTATGGGACTATCAGGAACTGAGATCAGTAAATTTAAAAATGACACCTATCCGACAAATAATACCTTCATTTTAATTAAAATTATGACATTTTAACATAATCAGTCTGAGAGGAACTGTACTAGGCTTAACATCGTATCAATACAATAGTGTGCTCAGAAGTTTAAAAATGTGCATAATGATTTCAAGAGAAAATGAATTATTCAAAATTGACACAAATCTTATTATACTTAAAACCTTAACCCAGGGTTGGTTATGATATTATAAAAATGTTGATACAAAATCTATTGAAGCTATTTCAGAAACACTCAGATGACTGCACGCCCAAACATATACACTAAATGACTTCCACACATGAATACATTGATTAGCTGGTACAGCCAGATAATAATAATTCCCTGAGACCGTCTCCGATGTTGTATTCATTAGAAAAAAGGCTGCAAATGGTTTGAGATGGAGGAGGGGGTTATTGGGGACAAAGATGGTGAGGGTCCTCTCGGCCGATAAAACTTCTCGTGAATGGAATAAAATCATGGACACAATTAAGCACATAAAAACCCTTATATGGTGATGGTATGCATATTTCATAGGGGCTTTGCTGAACTTGCTTCTTTAATATTTCAGAAAAGTTAAAAAGTATCAATATTTTCATAAAGAGCTAAATAAATAAAGTTTGAAAAGTTAAAAGATCTACTTTAGTTTGCTAAAATACTAACACTATTACAATACTGCATTTTAAACTTCAAAGTTAACCTTGAAAAAGTGAATAATATATAAAGTAGTGGAAGGTTAGTCTGTCTTTATCTATCGTGATGATAGTCCTGGAAAATTTCATCCATATTTTCAACTATCTTCATTGTAGATATTGTCACATCCTCTTTATTCAAGAAAGACTTTTTTCTTAAATTATCAGTGATAAAAAGAGATATAGAATATTTCAAGATCAAAGCCCTTCCAAGTACTTGTGAATATACATGTTATTACTCTAGAAATCAGTCACACACAATAATTGTATAGATAAGTAACTTGCCAATATATAAGCATGTTTATATTGATAAAACTTTTTGAGAAGAGATATTTTGAATATAGTAATTGCAAAAATCTTAAAAAAATGTTGGCCAAAGAGAGAAATTGATGATGTTAATGCAAAATTCAAGACCTCCAAGAATCAAATTTTGAAGCTGATTTGAATCACAGCAGTTCCTTGAAAGATTTAACTTCACTGCTGTTGCTAAGCTCAAGAACTGGGTCTCAATAAGCAGGAGATATAGATTTAATGAGCTGGCAGTGTACAGTAGATTTGAAAAATTCAGCAAAATAAAGCTCAGGCTTTAATTATGTACACACAGCTTTTTAACCTTAAAGATGCTTCACCGCTGATAAATGGTACTTTTTTCACTATCAAAAACAACAGCAGACGGTTTAGTATTTTTCTTCGGTTACAAAATTACATACTTTACACCATTATCACCATTTAAAAGTTTGAGCGTCTAATTTTACTTCAAGTTCAAAATATAACAAATAATTAATTGCATCCCGAAAAAAATCTGTGACCCTATATCCTATATGGAATGAAGTACTGATTGCGCATGCACCAAAGGCAAAATAAATTGTTTTATATTGTTTTTTTGTGTTAATAAGACAGATATATAAACGATTAAGCACCACTTGTTGTTTAAATGACGAATATCATTTATTCTCTGTCGGCGGTGGAGCATCTTTAAATAACATCTATATAAAAGTATATATATTTTCAATCTACACAACATTTGCAATTGTTATGCAGAGTTCATTTTTGGACAGGTCTGTTTTTTGTGGTTTTGTGAGCCTGTAAAAACCATGGTAACCAAATTTGTTTTTTGAAAAAATGCAAAAATTGGGATTTTCAACCCAAAATTACACCTCCTCTAGACGCACATTCGACTACCCTCTGAACCATTAATTTTGAACCCATTTTGTGGGATTTCTTTATGCAAATGTGAAGCCTGCATATAATTCTCTAGATTGAATTCACCAATTTTAGGACATATACTTTTTTTTATTTTTTTATGCATATAATAAAACAGGGGCTTTCTTCTTAATAAAAATCTCACCCGTGGCCATTCGGTCTTACTGTACACTGCTACCTAAAGTCTGCAATAAAACAAACTTATATATTTGCAAGCCGCACAATGTTGCATGTATTCCATGGATGATGCCTGTGTGTTATGACTGCTGCCAGGTACACTGCTGTACATTGCTATCATCATGCGTGGCCGTTCTGTTTGGAGCCTACATAGTCTCCATAGGCCACCATTATTTTTTCACTCCTATATCGAGTCAATCTTAAGTTCCTACGAACTTCGTTTGTTATAGGTCCGCGGAATCCACCCTTACGAAGAAGAGAGTCTATAGTCTGTTCTATATTCCATCCTGCAAGTATAAAATCATCACATGCAACAAAGTCGGGTAAAAGTGACCAGTAATACAAAGTCAGGTAAAAGTGACCAGTAATACAAAGTCAGGTAAAAGTGACCAGTAATACAAAGCCATGTGAAAGTAACCAGTAATACAAAGTCAGGTAAAACTGACCAGTAATACAAAGTCAGGTAAAAGTGACCAGTAATACAAAGTCAGGTAAAAGTAACCAGTAATACAAAGTCAGGTAAAAGTGACCAGTAATACAAAGTCAGGTAAAAATGACCAGTAATACAAAGCCAGGTAAAAGTGACCAGTAATACAAAGTCAGGTAAATGTGACGAGTGATACAAAGTCAGGTAAAAGAGTCCAGTAATACAAAGCCAGGTAAAAGTGACCAGTAATACAAAGTCAGGTAAAAGTGACCAGTAATACAAAGTCAGGTAAAAGTGACCAGTAATACAAAGCCAGATAAAAGTGACCAGCAATACAAAGTCAGGTAAAAGTGACCAGTAATACAAAGTTAGGTAAAAGTGACCAGTAATACAAAGTCAGGTAAAAGTGACCAGTAATACAAAGTCGGGTAAAAATGACCAGTAATACAAAGCCAGGTACAAGAATTCCACGGAAGTGGATGTGTCGCCTGCACAGCATCACAAAAAATAGTTATTTACAGTTGAAAATATTGTTAATAATTAGGTGAAGTTATCAAATCCCGTAAATCTTGCAAATATTGATGGATATTGACCAGTATCATCCCATCAAAGATCGCATTGATATAAAGCAATATCCCAAATTTGGTTGAAATTGGACAATAAATACTAAAGTTATTGAGCGGAAACCATGGATTTATCTGTTCTGACTATTTTTAAGTCCCGTAACTCTTGCAAATATTGAAGGATTCAACCATTATTTAACTAATCCGGATCTCATTGATATAAAGCAGTATACTAAATTTGGTTGGTATCGGACAATAAATAATTAAGTTATCACACGGAAACCGTTTCCCGGACGCCATGACTAGCCATCCTGAACCTTCGACATATAATCATGACCTAATTAGAATATTCCATTCTAATAATTTTGACAATTTCTGATCCAGAATTGACATTATTTTGCATCACAACAGAAGCTTAAAGCTTCACTCCATTTTTATAGCCACTCAGACCTTATAATTATTATGTCTCTGTGCTTGACAACACCAGTTATCTCCATACCTTGTTCAGTGGCAACTTCGGGTAAATATGTTGCTGTTTTCTTATGGCCCTTCTCATTCAAGAACTCAATCCTAATGCCATGTGTTCCAACCTTAGGGGAAAAAAATGTTAAGTTTGTAAAACATATTAAAACCAATATTGTCACAGGAAAAGTTGGATGACATTTTGGGGGATTTGAATGTTCTTATTTTGGTCCCAAATCTCCATATGTGTTACAAAATTACTTGTCTTCAGTTCAATAATGACAAATATTTTTAAATACTAAATGTGCTAATTAATAATAATATGAAAAATTTCACAACCAAAATGATGAAAAATATGTCACATTTTTTATTCATCCTAAAGGGGATTTTTTTCTTAATTTAATTATAAATTCCTTCAGTGAAATCTAAACAGTAGTAAATCAGAACTAGATTGATCTCTGAACATACTTACCTCCCAGTCTTCAAAGTCTTTGGCATCTTCAAAATTTGTGAGAATGGACACAGAAACATGTAGTTTACTAAACTCGTCCTTAGTTATTGGACTAAAACGACTGTCTTTCATAGCACTGCAATTAGGTAAAAACAAAGCAAACCAGCTAGCATGACAAAAGTCAATAGTAATTCATTTGGTGTAGCAGTCAATTTGTTGGGTTTCCCAGGGAGGCAAGAATTAGCTATGAACTGAAAGTTTCACAGGGGAAAAGCGTAATATTTTCTGAGGCCCAAGGGGAACTACTCCACAATCTTAATTTTACCTTTTCATGCCGAACACAACTTCAGCTAGTTTTTCACGACAATGGAATTTTTGCGATTTACAGTTTTAAAGGTCTATTGTACTTGCAATATTTTCTGAGTGCTTATCTTATATAATGAGTGTATTCCCTGAGGATTAGGATTATTTAAGTCTAAGGGAATATACATAATGTGCTGACAGAGTATTCCCTGAGACCACAATATGTGTGTATTATTAAGGCCTGAGAGGGTACTTACCTAGCTATAGTGACAGTGTATTCCCTGAGGCCACTGTGTGTGTGTACAATGAAGGCCTGATTGAGTACTTACCTAGCTAGTGACAGTGTTTTCCCTAAGGCCACTGTATGTGTGTATTATGAATACATCAGTGAGTTCTTACCTAGTGACAGTGTATTCCCCAAGGTCTGATATGAAGCCCCAGGGCTTTTTTTCAACATGATTTGGGGCCGAAAATCGGCCCCATTCCCCATGGCAAAACCTCTAAATTTTTCCCAATTCAAGCCTTCAATTTTCCAAAATCGAAATTTCTTTCAAAACTATCCAAAAATATTGCATGAGCTTAGTTGGTTAAGACTTTAAGTATTTGTGAATTGGCTTCAGAAAAGTACATAAAATACATTGGAAATAAAAAATTCTTATTTGTTATGCTTAATATCATAATTTTTCCCAAATCCTGGTTTTGTCGCACATTTTCCCAAATTCAAAGCCATAGGCCCCATTCCCAAAGCAGTGAGAAAAAGCCCTGAGCCCTGAGTGAGTGGTTACCTAGTGACAGTGTATTCCCTGAGGCCACTGTGTGTGTGTGTACTATGAAGACCTGAATGAGTACTTACCTAGCTAGTGACAGTGTATTCCCTTAGGCCACTGTATGTGTGTATTATGAATACATCAGTGAGTTCTTACCTAGTGACAGTGTATTCCCCAAGGTCTGATATGAAGCCCCAGGGCTTTTTTTCAACATGATTTGGGGCCGAAAATCGGCCCCATTCCCCATGGCAAAACCTCTAAATTTTTCCCAATTCAAGCCTTCAATTTTCCAAAATCGAAATTTCTTTCAAAACTATCCAAAAATATTACATGAGCTTAGTTGGTTAAGACTTTAAGTATTTGTGAATTGGCTTCAGAAAAGTACATAAAATACATTGGAAATAAAAAATTCTTATTTGTTATGCTTAATATCATAATTTTTCCCAAATCCTGGTTTTGTCGCACATTTTCCCAAATTCAAAGCCATAGGCCCCATTCCCAAAGCAGTGAGAAAAAGCCCTGAGCCCTGAGTGAGTGGTTACCTAGTGACAGTGTATTCCCTGAGGCCACTGTGTGTGGTGTACTATGAAGACCATTGAGTATGAGAAAAAGCCCTGAGCCCTGAGTGAGTGGTTACCTAGTGACAGTGTATTCCCTGAGGCCACTGTGTGTGTGTGTACTATGAAGACCTGAATGAGTACTTACCTAGCTAGTGACAGTGTATTCCCTGAGGCCACTGTATGCGAGTATTATGAATACATCAGTGAGTTCTTACCTAGTGACAGTGTATTCCCTTAGGCCACTGCATGTGTGTGTAGTATGAAGGCCTGAGTGAGTACTTACCTAGTGACAGCGTATTCCCTGAGGCCACTGTGAAGATTTGTCGCTGAGAATGTTCCTATACAACCTCGTAGACGCCGATTACTACCTATTTTCCATGTCACAAACAATGGACTGTAAAATCATAAAATTATAAATGCTTTTTATATTTATATATTTAAAGGCCCACTACCTTTCTAAAACGAGACGGATAATTTTGTTGAGTCACAAAAGTTTATGCTTAACATACTTAAATAATGATCACATTCTGAACAACACATTTAAAATATATACTGTAGTCTGTATTTGACCCAATAAGCGCCCATGTCCCTACATGCCCACCTCCTTTAGTTGTGCCAGATGGCAAAGCAGCAAAATGAATTTTCACTGATATAACATAGAAATTTACTATTGTTTGGTGTTGTCAGGGATCAATCTAGCTCTGATTTATTATCGTTTATGGGTAAATTTCCCCTCAAGGAATGAAATCCCCTCTGGCCTAAAATTCCCCTGAAGATTTAAAAATTCCCCATTTGAAGCTAAAAAATGATCGTTTTCGTAACACAATTTCCCCTTTGACTTATTTTTCATTATTTTTTTTTTTTTTTTTACTTTTGTTTGCAAATTTCTTTATATTTATCATAAAGCTACTGCATATTTCATGATACACTCAAATTCGTCATTTTTGAGCTTAAAATCTTGTTTTACTAAATTCAAAAATAGAATTAGTTGTTTTACAGTAATTTTTCATCAAAATATCAATGAATATAATTTTGGACCAAAATAAGAAGATTCAAATTCCCCTATATTTTGCCAAATTTTCCCCTATTTTGAAAAAGGGTAGTTTCCCCCGAAACCTAGATTGATCCCTGGTTGTATAACCCCATCTTAGGCAATTAATTGATATAAATTTTCTTATGTTATTATTGCGTTGTTTTTACGAATCTTTTATTTTTTATTTTGGAAAGTACCTAGTGGGCACTTGATTGATAATCAATAGCATAATACATATACAATTTATATATCAAAAGCATCAGTCAGAGGCTTGGATGAAAACTTTCAAATCAATTTCTTTTATCTATTAAAATGAAAGAAATTTACAGATTCAATCAGGAAGGGCATATTTTTTGTTTTCCGGTGATTTTCCTATTAAGTATTGCTATATGTGTAGTATATATAATAAAATTTACAATCTGTTTTATACTAACAATTATCTTAATTTTAACAAGGACATAGTCATTCAGATCCCCCGCCAATGGAGATATCAAAGCTGAAGTAAGTTTGATTGTGTGTATCTTATGTGTAGACTTATGTGTATGAAAAAAAAACAGGAAAAAGGAAGTTGAGCTAAAGAAAGATGGAGTATAATTCAAGTAGAGCGGGGCTGCAATTGTTGAATCAGGTATACAGCCTTGACATTTATATTAGACTATATACACAAAGATGGGTGGAGTTTTGCAAAGTAACATTTACCATTTACCATGATATTTTCAGCAATGTTTCCATGGTAACGGAAAAAGTGCAAAAAATGAAAACCTAAAAATAGCAAAAGGTACTACTAGACCATAAACAGAAAGTGTCTATGAAGTTTCGTGGAAATATCTCTGCTGGTTTTAGAGTTGTGCTCCGGAAATGAACCTGCTACAAAAAAATGATATTTTCAGCAATGTTTCTGTGGTTACAGAAAAAAAGCACAAAAAGTGAAAACCTAAAAATAGCAAAAGGCACTACTAGACCAAAAGAACAATGTGTCTAGATCTAAGAAGTTTCATGGAAATATCTCTGCTGGTTTTAGAGTTGTGCTCCGGAAACGATTCTTACACAAAAATCTGCCATTTTCAGCAATGTTTCCATGGTTAGAGAAAAAAGTACAAAAAGTGAAAACCTTAAAATAGCAAAAGGCACTACTAGACCATAAGACTAATGTGCCTATGGAGTTCCGTGCATATATCTCAACCAGTTTTCCAGTTATGCTGCGGAAACGAACCTGGTACAAAAATATGATATTTTCAGCAATGTTTCCATGGTTACAGAAAAAGTGCAAAAAATGAAAACCTAAAAATAGCAAAAGGCACTACTAGACCATAAGAACAATGTGTCTATGAAGTTTCATGGAAATATCTCTACTGGTTTTAGAGTTGTGCTCCAGAAACGATTCTTACACAAAAATCTGCCATTTTCAGCAATGTTTCATGGTTACAGAAAAAAGCACAAAAAGTGAAAACCTTAAAATAGCAAAAGGCACTACTAGACCATAAGATCAATGTGTCTATGAAGTTTCGTGGAAATAACTCTTCTGGTTTTAGAGTTATGCTCCAGAAACGAACCTGGTACAAAAATATGATATTTTCAGCAATGTTTCCAAGGTTACGGAAAAAATGCAAAAAATGAAAACCTAAAAATAGCAAAAGGCACTACTAGACCATAAGACCAATGTGTGTATGAAGTTTCTTGGAAATATCTCTACTGGTTTTAGAGTTATGCTCCGGAAACAATTCGTACGGACGGACAGACGGACGGACGGAACCCATTTGTATATCCCCCGTCAACTTCATTGGGCGGGGGATAATAAGGTGATCTTAGCAAAACTATATTGGTAAGTTCTAATATACATGAACACATTGAACTAACTCTGTTATCATATGGTATAAGTTATGTATGCATATATTCTATTGAATTCAGGGGTGTAAAAATCCACTAGCCCGACGCCCGGGGCTACCAAATTTTCAGCTTGGGCTAGTGGAAATTTTAGCCATACTAGCCCGGGGCTAGTGACTTTTTTCAAAGATATTTCAAAACGAAAAACATCAAAATTAAGTCATAATAACACTTTAAAACATTGCAATTCTATGTAATATTCGTATCTAACTTTAAATCTTAATCTGGAGTCATGTTGTCTAATTTATTGACGACTGTAGACAGGTACAGTAGGCCTCCCGATCACCACAGTGAATAGTGATGCATAGCATTTCATGTGAAAGTGACGTAATTTGCAATACAAGTTCTAGAAAAATAATATACAAACCATCAAATAAGTCATCTCAGCTATCAGATCAGTAAATTTTAATAGTTACAAAAATGATGTTAAAGAACTGGAATCTATTCCTCAAAAAGTCGGCAGCAAAGCCATGCCTGCAGCAGGCAGCCATATTTGTTATGGTTATTCTAATATCCGGGTCAAAGGTCAGGAATCCAGAATCCGGATTCAGGATTAAAAACATATCTTAAAATTGTGTTCTAAAAATAACACAGATTAAGGAATATCTTAATGTTTATTTGAATTAAAAAAAAGAGTAGATGCAAATAATAAAAAAAAACCCACTCAATTAAAAATATTTGAATTTCAATATTATAAATTTTTTCATTTTTTTTTTAGCTGGGCTAGTAGATATTTAGGCCGGGCTAGTGAAATTTTGGTGTCTACTAGCCCTGGGCTAGTGGTTTGAAATAAATTTTTACACCCCTGGAATTAAAGTGATAAATCACTTTTATTAATTAGTAATTGTTCTCATGATCGATGGTACATTAAACTCTTATTCTGATTAAAAAATTATAAAAAGCAAATTAGATCCTAGCTTATTAATTATGATTAATTTTATTTATAAATCAATTAATAAATTATTTAGCCTTTTTCTTGAATTGAGGTATGACCTTTTGGACAGGAAAAATGTCGACAGTACGACATGGACTTTTGGTTTTCATACACAACTGTATACGAATGTTGTGGAGGTTAACGCTTTGTTTACAACGATGGCTGTACCACCCTACAAAGTGGATGGAATCGTCCAAATCAGAAATATAAGTTCGTTTTGTCACATCTATTTTTTTCCCTGTATGACTGATTTAATTCAGAAATAAAGATAATCAATAATGTATCAACACAAAAAATATATGTAAATACCAGAAAGAGTCACAAAATTAAAATAAATACTCAGGAATGACTTAAAAACGTGTTTTTTGAACGAGCCCTATGGCATGTTTTGGTACAACTTACTATGCATCGTTGGTGAAAACTGGGTTTCTGGGCGGATCATAATTATGCAAATAACTATGCAAAACGTCAAAACAGAAGTAACACATGTCCCGGCAGGCTACACTATAACCATTTTTGAAGGTATTCGGATGGACAGCAGAACCATTACAACAAATCGATGGCATCGAATTGTTGAGTTTTTGTTTCTTCACACCACAACAGCTAGCCGCCATGATAAGTCCCTTGGATCACGCAAAACTCTCGCGAGATCCTGAATTATGAAGTTCGGGTGCTCTCGGACGCAAACATTTCCTAAAATGCATCATCTCCGATACGCTCCGCAAGATAAAACTAGACAGGAGAGGAAAAAAGACAGAATTTCTCAGGTATCTGAAACCTTTCACATCACACTAAAGTATGATGACATGGAAGATCTCCTCTCTCTGAAAATGATATAAATGAGAAATGTTCTTATATGATGAATATGCTAACTATTGATCCAATTGATTGTTTAAAGCAAATTCTACTGAAAATGTCGCATCACTCAACATCATGAAACATGCACGTGTTTCTGTTTCTAACGTTACTGTACAGTAAGCTTAGGCCTAGTGTGTTCATATTTTGAGCTACTCTGGCCCTGACATTAGACTTAGACATTTAGATGTCTGGTGTAGCTATAGGGTCAGAACGCACTACTATATGAAAACATAGAATTCGCTGACACCGTTTGGTATAGCCTAGCGCCAGGTCATCACCTAGAACGAATATATGTACCTGGCTACTCCAACAATGTTAGAGGTATATCACGACGAGACACTTTTGGAACATTACGTCGTGTCTAACCTCTAACTTCTGATAGGCCATTTACCCGATGCTGAGGGTAACATTTTCAAAGTTTGGATTGTGACTATATAAAACGTTTAAATCATATTTAAATCATCATCAATGTCAAATACCTACCTCTTTTTCATAAATCAACAAGTATTTTGACAAAATCAGCCGTAAAATCCATCTAAAACAAATATTTACATCTCCTAACGTAAACTTTCATGACCCAGACAAAACTTCATGATGAAAGCGATCCACCCGGTAAATAGAAAAAACGAATTGCAAAGTCCCCATAAAGCTTGATCTGCCTTTACTTTTACTAGCATTCTGCCCGCTTGAATTCACGTTCCGTTTTTTGAAGTAACCAGCCGCCATATTTAGAACTAGGTCAAAATGTTATGGAAAGGATTCATCATATCTAATCCGCTAAAATACTATTTTATGAGGCCTCAAGTTATGGGTTTCCTAGATAAATGGGATAATTAATACCTAAACTGTAAGTACACATCAATGTTATCACTGTTAGAGCTATAAATAATGATATTATTGCACTTTTCATTCCGCCTTCATCTGACGTCGGAAGCTGGATCAAAGAAATTACCCTTCGGAAATGAGAGTCGACAGTCAGCAAAATAACGTCCGATAAAAAAACGGCTGACCAGTCGACTCTCATGTTAATGGGAGTAGTACATGCGTATACATGCATTTACTTATTATTTTTGTCCAAAACAAACATAACTACCATTCTTAATATCTACCGTACCGCTCACACGACGTCAAATTCACAATTTGTGACTTGCCATATAAATTCCCTTCAGAAAGACCTTCATATGTATTATGTAAAAATATAATGCTTTGATGAGAATTTTAAATTTTATGTGGTTCAGTTTTATTGCCTAGTAGGTAAGCGATATCAAACAAGTACGATAAAATGCAAACAAATGTTTTATAATGGTTTGCATAATCATTACTTTGCTCCATTAGCAGTAATAGGCACCAATTGTAGCTCTAAAGACGACACCATTTTCTGTCTCAAAAGTCTTTTGAGCTACAATATTGCAGCTAGTCATCACCCTGTTCAGACTGGTTATATATTATATAAGATATTTATATGATTACAACACTTACAGTACAAAACATTACCGCCGATCTTTACCATGGGTCTTTTCAACAAATGAATAATTTATCTTTGATTATTGAGGTGTTAACTTCATATTTCTGTAGAATGAGTACTTGGGTGTTAAGTTTAGTTTTACATTTCTGTAGGATGAGCAGTGTGTTTAGTTTTATATCTCTGTAGGAGGAGTTAAATGTTTTATTTTATATCTATTTAGGATGAGTGAGGTGTTGTCTGGAGGACACACCAGCAGCGTGCTGTGTGTGGATGTCTGTGATAGTACTGTCGCGTCGGGAGGCGAGGACGGTGAGGTGTGTATCTGGAGTACAGATGGAACACTCTTCCACAAGTTCGTCAATGAGGGCACCGATTGTGGAGCTGTCTTCTTCTCCAAGGATAAAGACAATACACTTTACGCTTCCTTCGATAACAAAATTTGTGTGTTTGATCTGAGAAACTTTTCTGAACCTTTAGAAACATTTAATGTGAATCAAGATGAGGTTAACCAAATAGTAGTGGATGAGAAAGAAAATTTTCTTGCTGCTTGTGACGATTCTGGTGAAATAAAAATTCTTGATATTCAGGAAAAGAGAGTGTATAAAACTCTGAGACATAAACACACTAATATTTGTTCGTCTGTATGTTTTCGACCAAAGAAACCCTGGGAGATCCTGACAGGCGGACTGGACTCCCAGCTTGTACATTGGGATTTCTCGCGGCCTAAATGTTTAAATCAGTTTAATATGCAGGAAATGCAGACGTGTGAACAGGAGGCCTACATGGTGAATCCCCCATTCATCCATAACTTAGCAGCTTCGCGTGATGGACACTACCTGGCATGTGCCTTAGAAAATGGACTGGTAAGTGTGTTTGATATGAGGAGGAAAAACATCCGAGAACATTTCAGTCTGCATGCTCATTCTCAAGGTGCTTCACAGGTCCACTTTGTCTCTGACACGCATTTGGTTTCTGGAGGCAACGACTGCTGTGTTGTACTATGGGACCTGGAGAAATCGGCTGAATCGCCCTCACATATTGGACAAAGTAACGGCGCGAGTGCTCTGACCAACGGTCACACCCATCCAGAGGAACAGAGGAATGAAAATGTGTCAAGTTCTTGTAAACTACTGGAGATTCAACATTCTAATAAGATCAACTGGATGAAACCTTTCGAGATAAATGGCACCAGAAAACTCGCTGTGGCAGATCAAACCACCAACATAACAATATTACTACTACAATAGCATGTTTTATTGGTCATTTTATCAGAGTTTATAGTCATGATCACAGCAGCAGCATTTGAAATTAACGTTTGTCTGTGACCGGCAACTTTATAGTAGGGCAGACAATTTTTGACATCATGCAACTTGTTATTTGACCAGCAATTTTTTGGTCCAGTTCTGATAGAGTACTAAAGATATACAAAACAAAAATAGCTGTAGCATTGTAGAGAGGTTGAAGATCAAATTGTAAAAAACAGATTTTCGTAATATTCTGGTTTTCTGTCAACTTTGTTGAGAGCGCACAAAATTAAAATAGATACATGTATGTGGATATTTTTAGCCCACCATCATCAGATGGCTGTATCTCCATTTGGCAGTATCTACATTTGCCCACTTTTTATAATCTGATAATTAGCAGAATGTTTTGACAAGGATTATCATTATAGTCTATTTCAGAGAAGTTAACCTGGATTTACCTGTGAATTTCACCTGTGATACGTACTGTACTTATTCCATAAGGGTATATCATTTATGTATAGCATGGATAATATTACATGGAAAAATCTCTTTTTGTGATGTCAGTTATGTTCTTGAATTTTTTATATTAATAATATATATATAATAATAATATATAATGTATTAATAAATGATTAACACAGCAAACGTAAAATCAATATTTGGTCCTAACTTCAAAAACTTCAAAATTCCTTTCTCTCTTTTTAACAAACATATATACATGTACAAATATAAACACAGAAATTATGACTATAGTTGCTTAGTTGTAGTTCAATCAAAATATACACTTACTTGGATATGGAGCTACATGTTACGTATCTAGGTACATACACATATAAACTTTAGTGGCATATATAACAAAATCCACATTCAATATATTTACAAAAATAGTTTATATGGTAATAATTATGTAATCATGCAGTTTATGTTTACGTCTCTTTTCATTAGAAATCACCTTTGTGACAATTCTACTGAAATATTTATACTGCAATGTATCTTCATTTTTGGGAATCCCGTTGAGCCAATTTACCGACAAAAATCTTACTTTTACGTTCATAATTTGACATGTTCGAACTGTTCGAAATATGATCAATTATAAAAAAAAAATCAGTGTTCGAACTATCACTAGCTAAAAATTATCTCTATAACATTCACATCCTCTCAAACAATTTGAAATCTGCAGAAGTCTATATTCTGTAAAAATGCTTTGGTTTCATAGTGTGATAAGAGGGATCGATGCGCATTATACATGATAAAATTACTTGTCAAATCATGCAAATTCAAATGCAAATGTAAGCTTTCGCTTTTACAGTGTTACATTTAAAACAAAAGATATCTATATAAATCCAAAATATAACATATTGATTAAAAAGTATATTTAATTTATTATACTTAGCACTTATATCAGCTTTGATATTTAGGGACCATCTGGATTTTTCCAAAAATATCATCCTTGATTAAAAATAGTTTAATTATTTGAATTTCTTGTCACTGTGGAATTGGAATTTCGAGACATCTGTATAGTTTGATATATAAGATATACAATACTGTATCATGATAAAGTTAATTATATACAAGTACAAATGTATACATTTGTATCTACGTGTACATGTATATTGTTACATGTATCATCCTATAGAGTTAAATAATATCTTGTGACATACGCTGTATTCTCTCTATCGATCTGTAGCTATATAAGTGCACATGCCAACATTACTAAATATTACATATTTGTTTATAACTAATTTTTGAAATTGCAACAGTTTGTAAAAATATTCTGACACTTAATTCTCCTAAAACTTAGATGAAATTTTGTTCTTTAATCCACCATTCCAATGGTGAAGTTTATAAAAATGTAATCTATAAAATATTATTTATATTTGTCTTTCAAAACGCACAAAATATTATATACATGTAGTACTCTATTATATACATATATATTGATATCTCTCTATTTCCACACTTTTGACAAACTAGAGGTAGCTCAGGTAAACGAACACAGGTAAGCACAGGTAAAAATTATTATGGAACTGACTATAATTGGTTTTCCATTGTTCTCCTATACCAACACTTTCCTTTGGTCTCTAAAAAGTGGGCAAATGGAGAACACACCCATTTGGTGGGCTATTCCAATCGCCTTTCGTCCGTGGTCCATCGTCCGTCCGTTAACAATTCTTGTTATCGCTATTTCTCAGAATGTGCTAAAGGGATCATTCTTAAATTTCAAGCATAAGTTTCCCTAGGGCCCTAGTTGTGCATATTACATTTTAGGACCAATCGGTGAACAAGATGGCCGCCAGGCAGCCATCTTCGATTTTGATAGGTAAAGTTTGTTATCGCTATTTCTCAGAATGTGCTAAAGGAATCTGTCTTAAATTTCATGCATAAGTTTCCCTAGGGCCCTAGTTGTGCATATTACATTTTAGGACCAATCGGTGAACAAGATGGCCGCCAGGCAGCCATCTTGGATTTTGATAGGTAAAGTTTGTTATCACTATTTCTAAGAAAGTACTGAAGGGATCTGTCTCAAATTTCATATGTAGGTTCCCCTAGGGCCCTTGTTGTGCATATTACATTTGGGGAGTTATCGGTCATCAAGATGGCTGCCAGGCAGCCATCTTGGATTTGATAGTTAAAGTTTGTTATCGCTATTTCTCAGAAAGCACTGAAGGGATCTATCTCAAATTTCACATGTATGTTCCCCTAGGGCCCTAGTTGCGCATATTGTCTTTTGGGACCAATCGGTGAACAAGATGGCCGCCAGGCAGCCATCTTGGATTTTGATAGTTAAAGTTTGTTATCGCTATTTCTCAGAAAGTACTGAAGGGATATCTGTCTCAAATTTCACATGTAGGTTCCCCTAGGGCCCTAGTTGCGCATATTGTCTTTTGGGACCAATCGGTGAACAAGATGGCCGCCAGGCAGCCATCTTGGATTTTGATAGTTAAAGTTTGTTATCGCTATTTCTCAGAAAGTACTGAATTTATATCTGTCTCAAATTTCACATGTAGGTTCCCCTAGGGCCCTAGTTGCGCATATTGTCTTTTGGGACCAATCGGTGAACAAGATGGCCGCCAGGCAGCCATCTTGGATTTTGATAGTTAAAGTATGTTATCGCTATTTCTCAGAATGTACTGAAGGGATCTATCTCAAATTTCACATGTATGTTCCCCTAGGGCCCTAGTTGTGCATATTGCGTTTTGGGACCAATCGTTCAATAAGATGGCCGCCAGGCAGCCATCTTGGATTTTGATAGTTAAAGTTTGTTATCGCTATTTCTCAGAAAGTACTGAAGGGATATCTGTCTCAAATTTCACATGTAGGTTCCCCTAGGGCCCTAGTTGCGCATATTGTCTTTTGGGACCAATCGGTGAACAAGATGGCCGCCAGGCAGCCATCTTGGATTTTGATAGTTAAAGTATGTTATCGCTATTTCTCAGAATGTACTGAAGGGATCTATCTCAAACTTCATATGTAGGTTTCCCTAGGGCCCTAGTTGTGAATATTGCGATTTGGGAACTATCGATCAACAAGATGGCGGCTAAGGAGCCATCTTGGATAATTGAAGTTTGTTCCTGCTATTTGTCAGAAAATATGAAGCGATCTGTCTCAAATTTTATATGTAGTATGTTTGAAAAAGCTTGATAAGCAGAGATAAGATCCCTCTATCCATTGTCAGACATAGATCATTCTTCGGTGGGCGCCAAGATCTCTCTGGGATCTCTTGTTGTTAGTACAAGGATGAATTGTAACTTTGTAAAGACCAGTAACTTTCAGTAAGCACCATAACTTTTAAGGTCAGTCGGTGATCTGTCTCAAATTTTATATGTAGTATGTTTGAAAAAGCTTGATAAGCAGAGATAAGATCCCTCTATCCATTGTCAGACATAGATCATTCTTCGGTGGGCGCCAAGATCTCTCTGGGATCTCTTGTTGTTAGTACAAGGATGAATTGTAACTTTGTAAAGACCAGTAACTTTCAGTAAGCACCATAACTTTTAAGGTCAGTCGGTGATCTGTCTCAAATTTTATATGTAGTATGTTTGAAAAAGCTTGATAAGCAGAGATAAGATCCCTCTATCCATTGTCAGACATAGATCATTCTTCGGTGGGCGCCAAGATCTCTCTGGGATCTCTTGTTGTTAATACAAGGATGAATTGTAACTTTGTAAAGACCAGTAACTTTCAGTAAGCACCATAACTTTTAAGGTCAGTCGGTCCTTAGGACCAGGTGGAAATGTCCTTAAGGGAGAACACTGCACAGCAGTACTCTTTATAATTGTTATTAATGAAAACATAAGTAATTATTATTTTAAGTGATATTTTATGAGGATTTTTACACTTTCATGATCCTTGCAGTCTTTGTTCAAGTCTTATTTCAACTGTGATAAAAAACTTTTTTTAGGGATTTAAAATTATTGTCTCTTTTTAGATGATTCGAAATATTGAAAACACATTTTGAACTTCATTTCAAGTTCTGTTAGTGTGATTTAGCTGAAATTTGCCCCAAATGATCTGAATCCTGACATTGTCTTGACAAAATGTTGTTATTTTTCTGGTTATCTAACAGTTGCAATATTAAAAAGACATTTTTAGCCAACCATCATCAGATGGTGGGCTATTCAAATCGCCTTTCGTGGTCAGTGATCCTTCCGTCCGTCCGTCTGTCCGTTAACAATTCTTGTTACTGCTATTTCTCAGAAAGTGCTGAAGGGATCTTTTTTTAATTTCAAATGTAGATTCCCCTAGGGCCCTAGTTGTGCATATTGCATTTTGGGATCAATCGGTCAACAAGATGGTCGACTGGCGGCCATCTTCGATTGTGATAGTTAAAGTTTGTTACCACTATTTCTCAGAAAGTACTGAAGGGATCTTTGTCAAATTTCATATGTATGCTCCTTGGACCCTACTTTGTGCATATTGCATTTTGGGACCCATCGGTCGAGATTGAAGATGGCCGATCAGCGGCCATCTTGGATTTTGATAGTTAAAGTTTGTTACCGCAATTTCTCAGAAAGAACTGAAGGAATCTTTCTTAAGTTTTATATGTAGGTTCCCCTAGGGCCCTAGTTGTGCATATGGCATTTTGGTACTAATCAGTCAACAAGATGGCCGACCGGCAGCCATCTTGGATTTTGATAGTTAAAGTTTGTTACCGCTATTTCTCAGAAAGTACTGAAGGGATCTTTCTCAAATTTCATATGCATGTTCCCCTAGGACCCTAGTTGTGCATATTGCCCATTGGTGAACAAGATGGCCGCCATCTTGGATTTTGATAGTTAAAGTTTGTTACCACTATTTTTAGCTCACCTGGCCTGAAGGGCGGGTGAGCTTATGTCATGGCGGGCGTCCGTCGTCCGTCCGTCCGTCCGTCCGTTGTCAACATTTCCTTTAAATCGCTACTTGTCATAAAGTTCTGCATGGATTGTAACCAAATTTGGCCACAAACATCCTTGGGAGAGGGGGAACAGAACTTGTATAAATTTTGGCTCTGACCCCCTGGAGGCAGGAGGGGCAGGGCCCAATAGGGGAAATAGAGGTCAATCCTTTAAATCGCTACTTGTCCTAGAGTGTTGCATGGATTGTATCCAAAATTAGCCACAAACATGCTTGGGAAAAGGGGAACAGAACTTGTATAAATTTTGGCTCTGATCCCCCAGGGACAGGAGGGGCGGGGCCCAATAGGGGAAATAGAGGTAAATCCTTTAAATCGCTACTAGTCATAGAGTTCTGAATGGAATGTAACCAAATTTGGCCACAAACATCCTTGGGGAAGGGGAACAGAACTTGTATAAATTTTGGCTCTGGTCCGCCGGGGGCAGGAGGGGCGGGCCCAATAAGGGAAATAGAGGTAAATTCTTTAAATCGCTACTATTCATAGAGTTCTACATGAATTTTAATCAAATTTGACCACAAACATCCTTGGGGGAAGGGGAACAGAACTTGTATAAATTTTGGCTCTGAACCCCCAGGGACAGGAGGGGCGGGGCCCAATAGGGGAAATAGAGGTAAATCCTATTAATCGATACTTGTCCAAGAGTTCTGCATGGATTGTAACCAAATTTGGCCACAAACATCCTTTTTGGAACGGGAACAGAACTTGTATAAATTTAGGCTCTGACCCCCTGGGGGCAGGAGGGATGGGGCCCAATAGGGGATTTAGAGGTTAATATTAAAATTCCTTTACAAAAGAAACAATGAACCTGTATTCAGAACATTACTTGGCATTTCAAACCAGGTGAGCGATACAGGCCCTCTGGGCCTCTTGTTCAGAAAGTACCGAAGGGATCTTTCTCAAATTTCATGTGCAGGTTCCCCAAGGGGTCTAGTGCATTTTCGGACTTATCTGTCGGCAAGATGATCGACAGGTACCCATCTTGGATTTTGATAATTGAAGTTTGTTACTGCTGCATATCTCAGAAAGTACTGAAAGGATCTTTCTCAAGTTTCATATATAGTATGTAGTAAAAGTTTGAAAAGCAGGGAAAAGATCCCTCTTTCTGTTGTCAGACATTGATCATTCTTTGGTGGGCGCCAAGATCCCTCTGGGATCTCTTGTTATTAGTTTTATCTGCGTGATTTAACTTAAACTTGAAACAAGAAGGTCTAGAGATATCATATAAATTATATCTATATGAACATGTATATGTTGATGAAAGGTGGAACCTTTTGTAAAGATGAAGCTTTATTTTGATATGGATGTAGAAATGTATCTTATACATGGAAGTCTTGCTTCTAGGAAGGTCAGTGTGTGATTTCATCAGGAACTTTGGCTTTGATTTCAGATCTGCCATGTAATCATTCCACATTGATAAATAAAACACAATAAAACCTTTCTTGAAGCATCATGATAACAATTAACATGCAACTTGTTGATCTCTTAAGCCCACCATCATCAGATGATGGGCTATTCAAATCACCTTTTATCAGTGGTCCGGATCCGTGGTCCATCCTTCCATCCGTCCCTTAACAATTCTTGTTACCGCTATTTCTCAAAAAGTACTACAGGGATCTTTTTTCAAATTTCATATGTAGGTTTCCCTAGGACGCTAGTTGTGCATATTGCATTTTGGGACCGATCGGGCAGCCATCTTGGATTTTGATAGTTAAAGTTTGTTACCGCTATTTCTCAAATTTCATCTGTAGGTTCCCCTAGGACCCTAGTTGTGCATATTGCATTTTGGGACGGATTGGTCAACAACATCTTGGATTTGATATTTAAAGTATGTTACTGCTATTTCTCAGAAACCACTGAAGGGATCTGTCTCAAATATCATATGTAGGTTAACGTTCCCCTTGGACCCTAGTTGTACACATTGCATTTTGGGACCCATCGTTTGAAGACTGGCGGCCATCTTGGATTTTGACATATAGTTAAAGGTTGTTACCGCTATTTCTCAGAAAGTACCAAAGTGAACGGTCTCAAATTTCATATTTAGGTTCCCCTAGGACCCTAGTTGTGCATATTGCCCATTGGTGAACAAGATGGCCGACATCTTGGATTTTGATAATTGAAGTTTGTTACTGCTATTTCTCAGAAAGTACCAAAGTGATCTGTCTCAAATTTTATATGTAGTATGTTTGAAAAAGTTTAAAAAGTAGAGAAAAGAACCATCTTTCCTTTGTCAGATATATATCATTCTTTGGTGGGCGCCCTTTCGGAAAGGTAGCGGGCCTTTTAGTAATAATATGTTAGGCCTATACCTACATGTGTTATTTTAGTAGGCCTATAGTTCCATTTACAATTTAAAATATTATATTTAGAAATATTGAACCAGGAACATTCTTAACCTATATAACCGTATGTGAATATGTTGTTCAATCTATTTTCTCCTTTATTCAAGTTGACATAATTAAAAAATAATAATAATAAGGACACCATTACCATAGTCAACATATGTACTATGTACATACTTCCCGGTAGTTATACATGTAACCATTGACTTTACTGTGATCAAATGTTAAAATGCATATACATATGCATTGTGTATGAATTTACAAATAAACTATGTTTAAATCAAAAGACTGTATGGTTGCCATGCTACCAGTATTAATACTAAATATTTAGGAATAAACCACTGCAAGGACACTGGCGTTGCTTGTCAAAAGTATTTTCTTACATTAAAAGATCATGCTTGAAAGTAAATAACATAAAAACAGCTTATTAATTGATAAGAAAGGGTAGATGTGACGTAACGTAATTCCCAGAACAGGATACAAACCTCTGGAACACATTGAAAAGGTGTAAGTCCGAAGTCACTTGCGCGGTTGAAAAATGCTTGTAAATTAAACATGACCTGTTGTACATATATCTAAATCTATTATCTTCCATTATTGCACCTAGAAATATCTACATGAATTAAAGTATTGTCGATTTTACTTTTGTAAATAGCGAGCGTATACATGTAATACATATCGTTAAGTAGTACCGTAGTGTACATATGTAGTAGTGCCATAAGATTGTGATAATATTACGTTGTTGCTATCCTTTTGGGACTTTGATATAAAATTCAAGAAATGTGAAGACTACCCTGTTGTTTTTATTTCTACGTTACCCTCAAATAGAATTAGATGATTAAATAATGTCAGAATAATACCGACAACTGAAATACAGAAATGGAATGAACAGACGTAAAATTAGATTGATTAAATATCTTTAAAATCTTATTATTTTGTGTTTTTAGTGTCTAGAGTGTTGTTGCTATGGAGAGAAAATGGTTGCTATGGTGTAACTATGGGCTATAATATGGTTAAGTGTTATGAAACATGACATGGTTTCGATGATTTCTTATACACATCACAAAGTACTAACTTTCTTAAAGTTTCCACCTTAATCTACGCGTTAGAAATTTTTAAAAGCAATTCAAGTGTCTGTTTTTGCATCAATACTGTATGCTCGACGCCAGGCCTGTTGCTAGGCAACAACATAACAGAATGTATTGAAAGTGTGCATTTTATAATTCCCATATATTGATGTATATATAGTATCAAAATAAAGGCAATCTCTATTGGGGCCAAAATTGACCTTTATTGCACCTACTCCTTTCATATTTAGGTTCCCCTAGGACCTTTGTTGTGGATAATGCATTTTGGGACTAATTAGTTAACAAAATGGCCAACAGTTAGCCATCTTGGATTTTGAAAATTGAAATTTGTTACTGCGATATATCACAGAAAGTTAGGAAAGGATATTTCTCAAATTTCATATGTTGTTTGTAGTAAAAGTTTGAAAAGCAGAGAAAAGATCCATCTTTCCATTGTCAGATGTATAAGTCATTCTTTGGTGGGCACCGTGATCCCTCTGGGATCTCTTGTTTCAACTTATTTTGAATATGCTGACATGATGGGAGAATAGAGATTGTGACTAAAATTTTATTTTTGAAGAATAAGCCGTTTGTTAATATCGAAAGCACAAACTGAAAGGTTACACACACACCTTTTGGGAGAATTTTCTGAAACGTTACTTTTCGCAGAATTTTCTGAAATGTTAATTTTTGGGATAATAGACTGAAAAACTACTTTTGGAAGTGTTGACTGAAATGACACCATGGGCCTATTGTTTGATGTATATTGAAGTACCAAAATACCCTCTCATCTGTGGTGGCACAGAGGCTTCAGAACAGTGATAGTAAGTCCTGGAGTATAGAGGATGTATTTGTGCCTGGAATGCATTTTCAGGAGATGACCTGAAAATCCACACATTTGTAATTAAATTAATATTCCAGTAAAATTTGGCTACAATGTACATGTAGCTCTGGTGACATACAAACTCATATATAAAACATAGGAACCGGAAATGAAAAATACTATGAGTTAGTTATAACATGTTTTACAGAATGATGATCCACTCTGTAATCATTCCTACATTATATATTGGTAATAGTTCGTATCATCCTCTTTATTCTAAAGTAAAAACAGAATGATTTTGTTTTTTTTTTAATTTTGAAATTTATTGCTTTAAAAGTTTGTACACTAAAGTGAATTTGAGTCATATACAAATCCTATATATGCTGCTCATCAATCTATAATACCATACAACACAACGGTTTTGTTTCTCTCCAGATACTCAGCTTTGCATGTGATGTATATTAATACTTACAAAGAAGCACAACAAGTTACATAATATACTATAGGGACTTTAAATTGTACATGTCAAGGAAAAACAACTCCATATCACAGAAAACAGCTAACAAAATATACTCAGTTACAACTTCATACAGGATTCTTAATAAACTGTTTATATATAATATATAGTCAATCTAATTAAAATTAGACTTGTAATTCCGCTCCACTGCGATACTCTACGTTACGCTCCAATACAAGATCTAACGATGCCCCATTTGAAGTCACCTCAGCAAAACCTCTGGTCTAGAATCGGAACATCTCGGGACGTACTATTATCCGTTTACACATCCAAATGAATCAACCACACCGAAGATTCCGTAGGCGACACGCTGATTGGCTAACCATAGGGGTCATGCTGAGGTGACCCCGAACGGGGCATCTTTAGATCTTGTATTGGAGCATAACGTAGAGTATCGTAGTGGAGCGGAATTACAAGTCTAATTTTAATTAGATTGAATATATAGTTTGCCTAACTGTTTTTCAAACTGATTATATTTTCTGTTATTGTAAAATTAGCTTAAAATTCTTCTTCTATTGACTAGCTACCAATCAAATTATTAAACACTCCACAAACAAAGAATGATGATGGAAGGTCCATAAAATCATCAATTAACTTTCTACAAATACAGAATTTGGTGACAATATATATACAGATTTTAAATGCATATTAATTAGTATGAACCAGTAATTAGAAAGAGCTATATATTATTTGAAGTTGTAAATTTAACAGCTGTCATCATAATGATATTGTAAAGAAATATATATAAGCAGTACATGTATGAATTATTTTTCGTTAAAATATATAGATACATGTATATGACAAATATCGCCACTTATGCATACATACACTAATATATTTATATTGATACAAATAACGTCCACTATTTTCATCAAATTTAAAACAAACAATTTAAAATGTCTAGCTTAATACTTTATATACGTACATGATAAATAACATATTTTTTGTAGTATTCAAAAATTTGAAATATACAAATTATCTCCAGTAATACAGTGTTATCAAGTCAAACAATTTTTTTGTCAATCTTAACTGTCCCGAATATCACAGGTGAAATGTCAAGTATAAATGGAAGAAAAAATTTAGAAAGTGATTTCAAAATAACCACTATAATGGTCTAATATAAAAACCTTAGTTTTTTAATTACCAAGTATATTATATTTCATTCTCTACCAGAGAGTGGCATTGGACCCCTGATAACCCAGATGGTGGTGGTCTGAAATTGACTCCAGTCAACGGAACAGGGAACAAATTACTGTAACGTGATACATTAATTGACTAAGAACACAGAATTTGGCAGTCCAGAAAGTTATTTGTAATTCGGATATTTTAGGTTGGGATCGACGGTGTCCGGATTATCAAGGGTTCACTGTTAATTATATTATGAACATTGCCTGTATACATTACCACGACTTGGAGATTTGGAACAGTGGAACTTATAACAACGATAATCATTTATTAGTATAAAAATAAAAAAATTCATTTGGAAAGAGAAAAAAAAATATTAAAAAAAAAAACAACAAAAAACGGTTTTACCAGTAGTGTAAGTATCACAGTATTAATTAAACTGATAGTTATCTCCTCTTATCAGCTAAGGATCAATCCATTATGGTTGCGATACCCTATTCTTGTGAGCAATATATCAATAACAAACAATATCACAGGTGAAGTTCAGCCCCCATCTACCAAGTTTTATATCTTTTTTAACATGCTTTTTAGCCCACCATCAACAGATGGTGGGCTATTCAAATCGCTTTTTGTCCGTGGTCCGTGCTTCCGTCCGTCCGTCTTTCCGTCCGTCCTTCCGTCCGTTAACAATTCTTGTTACCGCTATTTTTCTGAAAGTACTGAAGGGATGTTTCTCAAATTTCATATGTAGGTTTCCCTCGGGCCCTAGTTGTGCATATTGTATTTTGGGACCAATCAGTCAACAAAATGGCCGCCAGGAAGCCATCTTGGATTTTGATAGTTAAAGTTTGTTACCGCTAATTCTCAGAATGTACTAAAGGGATCTTTCTCGAATTTCAGATGTAAGTTCCCCTAGGGGCCTTGTTGTGCATATTGCATTTTGGGACCAATCAGTTAACAAGATGGCCGATAGGCCGCCATCTTGGATTTTGACAGTTGAAGTTTGTTACCGCTATTTCTCAGAAAGTACTGAAGGGATCTATCTCAAATTGCATGTGCAGGTTCCCCTAGGGTCCTAGTTGTGCATATTGCATTTTGAGACCGATCGATGAACAAGATGGCCGACACTCTGCCATCTTGGATTTTGACAATTGAAGTTTGTTACCGCTATTTCTCAGAAAGTACTGAAGGGATCTGTCTCAAATTGCATGTGCAGGTTCCCCTCTAGGGGCCTAGTTGTGCATTTTGCATTTTGGGACTGAACGATGAACAAGATGGCCGACAGGCTGCCATCTTGGATTTTGACAATTGAAGTTTGTTGCAGCTATTTCTCTGAAAGTACTGAAGGGATCTGTATCAAATTGCATGTGCAGGTTCCCCTAGGGGTCTTATTGTGCATATTGCATTTTCAGACCGATTGGTGAACAAGATGGCCGACAGGACGCCATCTTGGATTTTGATAGTTGAAGCTTGTTACCACTATTTCTTAGAAAGCACTGAAGGGATCTGTCTCAAATTTCATGTGCATGTTCCCCTAGGTTCCTGGTTATGCATATTGCATTTTGGTACCGATCGGTGAACAAGATGGCCGAAAGGACGCCATCTTGGATTTTGATAATTGAAGTTTTTTTCCGCTATGTCTAAGAATGTACTGAAGGGATCTGTCACAAATTGTATGTAGAGGTTCTTCTAGGGGTCTAGTTGTGCATATTGCATTTTAGGACCGATCGGTGAACAAGAAGGCCGACTTGTAGCCATCTAGGATTTTGATAATTGAAGTTTGTTACTGTTATATATCTCAGAAAGCAGTCAAAGGATCTTTCTGAAATTTCATGTGTAGTAATATGTAGTAAAAGCTTGAAAAGCAGAGAAAAGATCCCTCTTTCCTTTGTCAAAGATTGTTCTTAGATGGGCGCCAAGATCCCTCTGGGATCTCTTGTTTATATTTATCTTCATACCAACTTATCACTTATATTTTATACATGAAAAACTTGCATCTTACACATAAATGAATCAAAATTTCAATGTTTTATAATTTCAATTATCATTATGAAATCATATCTTTCACATTTTGATACAAAACTCAGTAGTAAAATTCTACAGTGATAAGATACACTAATTATTGCTGACAAAATTAATTGAATAAGATAATAGAAAAATAAACATACATATAAATTGTATATGTATTATTGAGCTGCTTGCACTTCTAATCTGTCATCAAGTCTGACACATCTATCTAAAACAAAAACTCCTCCTCTGTAATTTCACCTTAGAATTCACTATAGAAATAAATGCAAGTGAAACTCATGCAATTTCAATCAAACAAAAAACAAACATCTAAGTATAAACCTCTTAACGTTATGGTACCAGTAATTACTTAACATAGCAAATACATCAACAGACACAATATACCTGGTACGTGTTGATTGAAAGGCCTACAGATACAATATACCTGGTACGTGTTGATTTAAAGGCCTACAGATACAATATACCTGGTATGTGTTGATTTAAAGGCCTACAGATACAATATACCTGGTACGTGTTTGTTATTTGATTTTAACTGAGGCCTTTAATAACATGTAACAGTTTTCATTAACTGACATAATACCAGACAACAATCTTTTAAGTATAAATTACATATTTGACGCCAATTACTGTGCCTTCCAGACCAGCCACATGCGTCAAGAATGCTTAATTCATAAAAAGGATTAGGAAAGATCAATTTGGTTTCTATATATATATATATGACAGGATTAGTTTTATGAGAACCCTACTGATTTGTGCAGATGTTTACCACTTTTGAGGCAGATCTATAACTTTATGAAAACCTTGGGGGAGCCTTATCACCCGTCTATGTAATTCTGCATATCAAAAGAGCAATTTTTCATGTATTCAACTGTATTCAGGGGGTAATCATGTAAAAACTCCAAACATATGGTAAAGAACTAGGAAGCGGGGTGATAAAAATTAATATGAAATCTAGTATGACACTCATTAATATTAGGCGAGTGAGTATAAAAGAAACATTTTGGTTTCAAATTTAATAAAATAAGTGAAAGTTTAAGAAGCATATGTGTAAATGATCATTACATTTCATTTTAGTCGCACACATCTGAAATCCTTTCACACACACTCATCTAGCCATCAGTACCTCGACAGTTTGGGTTGCAGTGTTATCATTGTACAGTGAAACCTACTTGAGTGACCACCTCTGTATAAAGACCACCTCTGTATAAAGGCTACCTCTGTTTAAAGACCACCTCTGTATAAAGACCACCTCTGTATAAAGGCCACCTTTGTATAAAGACCATTTTATAGGGTCCCAAATGCCTTTTTAAAACAAAAGTTGAGCTGTGTATAAAAGCCACTTTTACTGTGACCCTTGGGTGGTCATTATAGACAGGTTCAGTTTGTAAAGGGAAGCAATCCTGAGAATTTCAATACTATATAGCTGTCTCTCGTCCTTCATTTTAACGAAATGATGAAAACATTGCACCCCAAATATCACTGAGGAATACAGGAGGCAGTTCAATGGAAGATGACCCACATTGATCATTTCTTCATGGATATTAATACTTTTCTAGGAAGTACTTATAGCTATATAAGTTTTAACTCCTGTGAATTTCCCCTGCCTGGGCCCCGAAGTGATACAAGTATGAGTTTGATTGGTTTATTCTTCCTCTTGCTCAATCTCTTTCTTTGTTCCTTCCTCCTCCTGGACGTCTTCTTTCTTTTGAACTTTTGGTTCCGGTGACTTCGTCTTCTCCTGAGATGATTTTGATTGAGAGGAGGAGCCTCTCTTTGAAACTGTTGTTTTGTCCCGCGACTTTCCTCCTGTTCTCTTTCTGGCATTGCTCTAAATGTATAATATCTCATTATAGGTCTCTAAAATACTGCTCACAAATAATACATCTCGTTAGAACTGATGTTAATGTATGTAAAATAAATTACAGGCGGCCATCTTGGATTTTGATAGTTTAAGTTTGTTACCGCTATTTCTCAAAAAGTACTGAAGGGATCTTTCTCAAATTTCATATATAGGTTCCCCTAGGGCCCTAGTTGTGCATGTTGCATTTTGGGACCGATCAGTGAACAAGATGGCCGACAGGCGGCCATCTTGGATTTTGATATTTAAAGTTTGTTACCGCTATTTCTCAAAAAGTACTGAAGGGATCTTTCTCAAATTTCATATACAGGTTCCCCTAGGACCCTAGTTGTGCATAGTGCATTTTGCGACCGATCGGTAAACAAGATGACCGACTGACGGCCATCTTGGATTTTGATAGTTAAAGTTTGTTATCGCTATTTCTCAGAAAGTACTGAAGGGATCTTTCTCAAATTCCATGCATAGTTTCCCCTTGTATCCTAGTTGTGCATAGTACATTTAAGGACTGATCCATAATGCCTTTCGGGACTGATCGGTTAACAAGATGGCAGACCGGCCGCCATCTTTGATTTCATTGTTAAAGTTTGTTACCACTATTTCTTAGAAAGTACTATAGCGATCTGTCTCAAATTTTATATGTAGTGTGTTTGAAAAAGTTTGAAAAGCAGGGAAAAGATCCCTCTTTCCATTGTCAGACATAGATCATTCTTTGGTGGGCGCCAAGATCCCTCTTGGATCTCTTGTTTCTTTAAAGCTACATTTATTATTTTTACATTTTCCTAAAGCAAAGAGAATTATAACTGTACACAGAGAATACAAACCTGCTGGCGCTGTGTCACCCACCACTCTTTAGGGAAATGGGCAATGTTGTCCATGAATTTTTGGTTTTCTTCCCAATCATTGTTCCATTTCGTTACATTGTATTCTGGCATTCGACTTGTGATTCGATTCAAAATACTCTGGTTCTCTTTGGTTACACGCAACAGCTCACGCTGACGCTTTTCACGATTTAAACTGAAAGTTACCAAAACAACAATTTGTTTAGTTATTTATGTCTTCTGATGGCGATCTTCCTTACTTGTATAATGAATCTGTTTCTGATGTTATAAATATCTCCCTCAATTGTAATTATCTCCCTTACTTGTATGATGAATCTGTTTCTGATGTTATAATTACCTCCCTTACTTGTATGATGAATCTGTTTCTGATGTTACAATTACCTCCCTTACTTGTATGATGAATCTGTTTCTGAGGTTATAATTATCTACCTTATTTAGTATAATAAATCACTTCATTGAGTTGATTATCTCCCTTTGCACAATAAATTATTTTCTGTTACAATTACAAATAGCTGACCTCTACCTTACATAGTATGATAAACAGTTCCTTTTGTAATTTATTTCCCTTACATAGTATGATAAACAGTTCCTTTTGTACTTTATTTCCCTTACATAGCAAGATAAACAGTTCTTTTTGTAATTTATTTCCCTTATATAGTATGATAAACAGTTCTTTTTGTAATTTATTTCCCTTACATAGTATGATAAACAGTTCCTTTTGTAATTTATTTCCCTTACATAGTATGATAAACAGTTCCTTTTGTAATTTATTTCCCTTACATAGTATGATAAACAGTTCCTTTTGTAATTTATTTCCCTTACATAGTATGATAAACAGTTCCTTTTGTAATTTATTTCCCTTACATAGCAAGATAAACAGTTCCTTTTGTAATTTATTTCCCTTACCTAGTATGATAAACAGTTCTTTTTGTAATTTATTTCCCTTACATAGTATGATAAACAGTTCCTTTTGTAATTTATTTCCCTTACATAGCAAGATAAACAGTTCCTTTTGTAATTTATTTCCCTTACCTAGTATGATAAACAGTTCTTTTTGTAATTTATTTCCCTTACATAGTATGATAAACAGTTCTTTTTGTAATTTATTTCCCTTACATAGTATGATAAACAGTTCCTTTTGTAATTTATTACCCTTACATAGTATGATAAACAGTTCCTTTTGTAATTTATTTCCCTTACATAGTATGATAAACAGTTCCTTTTGTAATTTATTTCCCTTACATAGTATGATAAACAGGTCCTTTTGTAATTCGTTTCCCTTACATAGCAAGATAAACAGTTCCTTTTGTAAATTATTTCCCTTACCTAGTATGATAAACAGTTCCTTTTGTAATTAATTTCCCTTACATAGTATGATAAACAGTTCCTTTTGTAATTTATTTCCCTTACATAGTATGATAAACAGTTCCTTTTGTAATTTATTTCCCTTACATAGCAAGATAAACAGTTCCTTTTGTAAATTATTTCCCTTACCTAGTATGATAAACAGTTCCTTTTGTAATTTATTTCCCTTACATAGTATGATAAACAGTTCCTTTTGTAATTTATTTCCCTTACATAGTATGATAAACAGTTCCTTTTGTAATTTATTTCCCTTACATAGCAAGATAAACAGTTCCTTTTGTAATTTATTTCCCTTACCTAGTATGATAAACAGTTCTTTTTGTAATTTATTTCCCTTACATAGTATGATAAACAGTTCTTTTTGTAATTTATTTCCCTTACATAGTATGATAAACAGTTCCTTTTGTAATTTATTTCCCTTACATAGTATGATAAACAGTTCTTTTTGTAATTTATTTCCCTTACATAGTATGATAAACAGTTCTTTTTGTAATTTATTTCCCTTACATAGCAAGATAAACAGTTCCTTTTGTAATTTATTTCCCTTACCTAGTATGATAAACAGTTCCTTTTGTAATTTATTTCCCTTACATAGTATGATAAACAGTTCCTTTTGTAATTTATTTCCCTTACATAGCAAGATAAACAGTTCCTTTTGTAATTTATTTCCCTTACCTAGTATGATAAACAGTTCTTTTTGTAATTTATTTCCCTTACATAGTATGATAAACAGTTCCTTCTGTAATTTATTTTCCTTACATAGTATGATAAACAGTTCCTTTTGTAATTTATTTCCCTTACATAGCATGATAAACAGTTCCTTTTGTTTAGCTTTAATTAAAGATGCTCCATTGCTGACAAACAGTATTTTTTCGGTATCAAAATCAGAAGCAGACAAATTAATGTTTTCACAGTTACAAAAGTAACTTACTTTACACCATTACCACCATTGAAAAGTTTGAGCTTCTATTTTTACTTAAAGATGCTCCACCGCCGACAGAGCATAAATGATATTCATCATTTGAACAATAATTGGTGTTTAATCATGTATATATATGTCTAATTAATACAAAAAATAATATGAAATAATTTATTTGCCTTTGGTACATGGGCAATCAGTACTTCATTCCATATAGGATATAGTGCCACGGAATTTTTTCGGGATGCAATTAATTATTTTTGATATTTCTAACTTAAAATAATATTAGAAGCTCAAACATTTCAATTGTGGTAATGGTGTAAAGTTAGTAACTTTTGTAATTGAAGAAAAATACTAAATCGTCTGCTCCTGTTTTTTATAGTGAAAAAGTACCATTTGTCAGCGGTGGAGCATCTTTAAAGTTAAAAATATAAAAAAAATAATTAATTCTATGTGGAATGAATTGCTGATTGCCATGCACCAAAAGCCAAATAAATTATTTTATATTATTTTTGTGTTAATTAGACATATGAATTTATATTTACATTTTGCCACTGCGACTCCCATTACTCTAATGATAATCGTGATCTGCATTATGAGCCAATAATGCAGCCTAGACTTGGTGAAGTAATATCTACATAAATGAATGTGAGTCTTGTTTACTGACACCATGTTAGTCCGCGCGGGAAAATTGACATTATTGTTGAATGAACCATTTTGGTTATGAAACTGATGAAGAACTCTTTTAAATGTCTGGATACTTGAAAGTAAACTGAAAAGCCATTGAAAAACATTGAAATTTTGTTATCTTTTCAATTTTTTATAGGGACTATTTTTTATCACATTGAACTTGGCTGTTGAGGTTAATTGGCTGAAGCGGGAAATTCAAATGTTCACTCGCATCTAAATTATGTTTTACTTTGAACTAAAAAGTAAAATGTAAATATAACAATTAAAGGATTGTTAGATTGCATTTATTGGAGATATAAATGCAATATGTGTGGCAGATAAATATTCGCTATTCTATTTATCTGCCACCTAGATTGCATTTATATCTCCAATAAATGCAATCTTACAATCCTTTAATTGTTAAAGGCCCACTACCTTTCCGGAGCAAAATTTAAAGGTTTCTTAAACACAATAATAACATCAGAAAATATATACCAATGGCCTAAGATGAGGTTACAACACCAAACATATGCAAGATTTCAAGATTTCTGTCTAATGTACGATAACAGTGGAAATTCATTTCACTGTTTTGCCGTCTGGCGCAGTGATAGTCAACTACCGCGCGGCACTTAGGACGACGGCAGGAAACATAAAACGACCCGCGTTATGAAAATTAACATTTTATTTATTCTAATTAAACAGTTCTGAAGGTGATGATAAGTGTGCTAATAAACGTTACTCAAAATTATTGATCTTGTCTTGCATTCCTATTTTAAAAATTAAAAGCCGTTTCGGAAAGGTAGTGGCCCTTTAAATATACACAATTTAACACTAATTATTGTTCAAATGATAAAAAAATTGTATGCTCTGTTGGCATTCGAGCATCTTAAACCTAGTGTTTATTTATTAGTTAGGAACTGTGCTGAAATTCAACATACAACAAACCAAATATTCACCTTTTATATTCGTAGTTATTCCTATTATCTACCCGCCCCTGTGTCCTCATTACATACGACATCTTTTCTAATAGAATCCTGTTGTCCCTTTCAATAGTTGCTAGTCTCTCCTCTTCCAACTGTAAAGTTAAAATTCACAATAAAAAAAAACTTTATTCATAAATTAAAATATGTAAAAAAAGAAACAAAACAAAAAAAACTATAATATGTAGAATAAATACTGGTCCTATTTCCTAAATGGTTTGTGTGAAGTGTGCGCATGTTTAGAGAGACTGCAGTGTATTAACTCACAATACCAACAAAATGCAGTCTCCCAAAACACAAACACACTTCACACATGCAACACATGGTGTATAAATGCGAGGCCCCTAGTTGTTAACAATAATTTAAATAGATTTTGAAGGTGATTCCAGAACCCTCATTTCCAAAACTATGACAAATTCTAGTACAAAGATATCATATATAGAGGGTTTCCCACCCATAGGAAAACCATGAGCCCTGGACGCTGGCAAGTCTGGTAAATCATCGGTTCATATGTTAATCTGATCGACCAGCCTAAATATTGTCTGTTAATAATTACTGAATTACTGTTATAGTTGCACATAGAAGGATTTCAAAGAATTCAATCCTTTATCTGTAATAGTTGTCATTTTGTTTTTGATTTCTGTAGCGTACAGATGTTGACTTCGGAAAATGACAATTTATAACTAAAAGTTTTAAAGGACAATTATTCGTCTATATAAAGCTGCATGTGTTGACTTAGGAAAGATGACTTTTTATAACTTTAATTTTAAAAGGAGGATTATTCCTATAACCTGTGTCGACTAAAGAAAGATGACTATTTATAACTAAAAGTTTTAAAGGACGATTATTCATGTATATAAAGCTGCATGTGTCGACTTAGGGAAGATGACTTTTTATAATTTTCAGTTTAAAAGAATGAATATTCATATATATATATAAAGCTGCATGTGTCAACTTTGGAAAGATGACTATTTATAACTAACAGTTTTAAAGGACGATTATTCCTATATAAACTTGACAGTTTTCTCAACTTGAGATTTACAGTGTAAATATGTTCTGTATGAGGAACAAATGATATATACACAAGGCTATTATATAGGTATTTAAATGTCAACAGCGACGGCTCTATCTACCTAGGTTAACACAAGTGATACTCCTATAGACCCTTTGTGGGGGATCAGACATTTAAACATCAGAGAAAGCATTGGAGGCTTATATTTACTTCATCTTTCTAAAATATTACCCCAATTTCTTATTAAAAAGAAAATCTTGATGAATTTTTTTTTTACATATTATATACTATTTTACAGAATCATGGACATCCACAAAACAGCAAAGAAAAGCATATCAGTATTGATATTTTAAAAAGTCATGATATTTATAAATTGTATGATTTTCAATTGATTTCAAGCTAACAAGGTTTTAACATATGTTTGATACCTTCCTATATAATCAGTGAAATGTGTAATTGTCCGAATGCATGGAAAAAGGGCAGCTTTGTTACAGTTCTATGTTGGGAAATACACAAACAAATGACCTATTCACAAGCCTATTTACCTTAAAACAAATTTTAAAATTTACAACATTCCTTTGGCTCTTAATTACGTTTCCCCCAGTTTAAACAAAAGTGGCATTGTTGACTTATACGTCAACTTTCCTCTGGTACATGTAACAGGTATTATGTACTAATCATAACTTCAGGTCGTGTAATATTTAACTAAGTCACTTAGCACAGTCACTATAAATTTTAAAAAGATCATTATCAACTAAATTAAAACTATTAGGAATAACTTGCTATATCATAATGCTACTGCATATACAAGCTTTAAATAGTGTATTCACTTAATGGTAGTTTTATCTTTTTATTGATGTTTTTTTCCCCGAGAGATATAGGCCAGTTAGTTACATACTGCCCACATGTTAAAACTATCTCAATATGTCTACTTTATATATGAGAACTTTGATATTGTAAAGAAACATAAGTACAGACCGCAAATATGTAAAATGTTAAATACATACAGTTATATTCCATTGGTTGAAAATATGTGTCAGGTCCATGTGGTATTGAGGCTATAAAATATTTTGTGTACTCACCTGTAACTTTTTCAATTTCAAATGAAGATGCATGTATGTGGGTGGGGCCCTGGTGTCCACCATGGAATGCGCTGTTCTCACCTGGAAATACCAAAATGGTCCTAATTAGATTCGTGTAAACTATGACGTCTGTAATACCACACTTTAGTAAGAAAAAATGTACCAGTGTGGGCACTGGTCAATGATGGAGCTAGCGCTGGTCAAGATCAGTAACAGAACTGGTCAGTATCAAGGTCACGGTCAGAGCTGGTCAGTATCAAGGTCAGTAACAGAGCTGGTCAGTATCAACTATCAATAGGAATAGCAAAGGTTATATATATATGTAAAACTAGCTGTTTGAAGTCGCGAATAATTAACTGTTTATTCCTGGTTATCATTATGAATGAAGTTACCATGGGCAGGATCAATAGCGGTTTGAAGTCATGTCATATAAATAATTAATAAACAATTTATCACATCGGTGCCATACCTGAATACTCATGACAACAGTCTGTCAACATTTTATTGATTGACCCCATTTTTATTGGTGAATCTATGAGTAATTCCTTTTTCTGATACAGGTTTATCTAACATGGTATATTTACTATAACATTGTTTTGATAGATGCCAGCATGAGATGGGGGTATCAAGCAGTTTTAAGATTCTCAGGTTTTCTGTCTATTTAATTCTACAGTACCTGGATATCACATCAAATTATAAGGGCTAGGTATTTTAAAGGCTAAAACAAAATGTTACATATTGATAATATACTAAAAACAATATATGATATGTTATCATCTGTGTTTAACTCTGTCTATTATTATATAATTCTTAGTTATGAAAAGACATTTCTAATGCCTCTAGAGGTGACACAGATGCTTAACGTTTCCTTTCGATTGAAATGCACTTACTTGAATGATGTTCTAAGAATAAATTTGGTTTGGAATTTCCTATTTTTAAATATAACGAAAATAACAGATTGAGTTGTTAAAATGATACAGCGATACTTAAAGCATGTTTATGGATCGATAATTGATACACTGCTGAAACTCATACCGTATACGATATGTACCGTTATATCAATATATTGATCCAGCCCTACCAAATACATAAATTCATATGTCTTAAGTTTGACAAAGAGTCACCTCTGTCTATGACAGAAGGACGTAATTTCAAGTTGTACAATCATCAGTGTAATTCAGAAATTAGGAAAAACTTGTTTACTTGTTTACCAAGACAGATGTAGAAATCCTGCTGGACAATCATTTAGAGGACAATAATGTATAATAATATACTGATTATTATTTGTTTTTGTACTTTACCATTGATGACGTACAATCTGTATCATAACTGATATTTGTCTTATGATGTGGACTTAGTATTAATTAGAGGCTATCAGCCTACGTCCATGATTTTTCGTTTTTTGTTGTTGTTTTTTATCAATAGCATGCATGTACTTAGCTCACTGCCAATATACATATACTTTTTGTCATGTTGCTAATTGAGTACCTGTAATAAGACAAACACAAAAATACAGCAATCGAAACATGAATCTGATAAATCAAACGTACTACTACCAACGTAAACATATATTTTAATTCCTTATGTTTGAATTAACATCGTTTAAACACAGGATTTGTTTTTCTGATATCTTAATAAGCTCTAAATCAGTAGTAATCGGTAGTTAGATATCGATCAGCCCTTTAGATTTAATCTTATCTTACTCTCACTAAGTAAAACCGTGTGTGATATGGGGCTGAACGGACCGTAAAACTCACCTTTCTTCGATGTTCATTGTAGTATGTATCGTCCCATCTCTTTTGAAGGAGTTTATTATGGGTAGGGAGGATGGATTGATAACTTCTATGCATCCTGAATGACTATAATGACCATAAACTGCAAGCACTACACAATAACGGTAGCTTATCATTAGAGTCTCGAGGTTGCTGGTCACGTGACGAAGCCGTATCTCCATAACAACAAAGGTAAATCAGCAAACTCGAACAAATGGATATATCAATGGTATGTTAAAAGGCATTAAGACTTCACAGAATAATACTAAATACATATTTGATAAGAAAACAGTACATTTAGAAAATAATAAACGTAGCATTAATTTATAAATATTAGCAAGTGCGCGTCTTTGTCATGCAGGCGCTTGTACTTGATCTAGCTTAGGGCATACATTTTCTATTAGAGTTACTCCCCTTTATTTAACTACTAATATGAATTTAAGGCAAAGCCTCAGAAGAGCGCAGCTACATGTAAAAGATTAAGATTTTAACATCATAACTTTATATTGTCTATATTTTTCTACGAGATAACAATAACATATTTCACTGACATGCACATACTATCGATAGTTAGAAAGAATTCAAAATAGTTCAATATACTTCAATCCTGTTTTTATCAGATGCAGAGAAAACTTGGCAACATGCCATGCTATCAAAAATACGCGCGAATCTGTGCCGTCATCTTTGGCGTCAGGTTTTATGACGTCACTGACTTCATATATTGGACCAGTACATTTATTGCGTTGTTCTTGTATATGTGTAAATCAAAATTACTTACAGTAATTTTAAAACATATACTGAAAACATATTTAGTCTAGTACAGAAATTTTAAATCTCGCCGTGCTGATAACGAGAATTAATTAAAACATGGCTGCCTACATGGAGGCGCGAGAATTTTCCCGCGGGACACAATTTCAAAGTCCAAGGGGTACTGGAATGTATTGGATTCTATATGCTCACACACGTGTTATGGTTAGTAAGAGCGAAGCTCTTTCGACGCGCGAAGCGCGTCGAAAATCGAAGCTCTGTTCCGGTAACATGTACATAAGCAAAAGTACATATTGAGATCAATGACTTGCAGGCATGGATGGCTAAAAAAATTCGTACTTCCGGTTTTACCTGCGTTGCTCCGGTACTGTTCTCCCAAGTAAATATATATTTAACTAATGCAAATTCATAACAGGAGAAATGAAACATTTTTTATTATTTTTTAAAATAATAATAATATCAATTTGAAAAATAAAAGCTATGATATGTAGTCAAAATATCCCCCAAGCGAAGATGAGCACAAGGAATCATGACGTCACATCACGTCAACAAATGGCGCGAAATCATAGGATTCACAGACGCGGCACTCCAGGCCTTGCATGGACACAGAGAAAGCTTTGAGTTCGTTTCTTTGGGTTTATGCTAGACAATTAGTATATCATATAGTTCTATAGTTTGAAGTACGTCCTTTTATTTCTAAATTATGTCTTCAACATGAAATAAAAAATAAAATACACAAGTAGAGCTTCGCTCTTCCCATGCCGTGCATGATTCATATTAGAGCTTCGCTCTACGCGGCCTTCGGCCGCGCAGAGAGCTGCGCTCTTATCAAACTTTGCTCAAAGTAAAAAATTGAACATATTTTTTATTTTCAATATAAAGATATTGGTCTATGTAATAACCAGATGCGAAAAAACATACGGAGGGGAAAGTGTTTTTTATAAACCTCTCCCCAACGATAAAAAGAAAAGAAAAAAATAGAAGGGAACTGATTTTGATCACAGGAGTTTGACGTTCTGTCAATAATATATAGTGGAGCTCTATTAATATATATTCATACTATATATTATTGAGAGAACGTCAAACTTCTGTGTTTTGATCTAGACCTATGTGGCTGTAAAAAAAATGACTTTCCTCAAAGATGCTCCGCCGCCGACAAACAATATTTTGCTCTTCCAATACCAGGAGTAGGCGAATGTTGTATTTTTCTTCACTTACAAAAGTTACTTACTGATAAAATTTCGTGACACTATGTCCTACCACAGGAGTTTGACGTTCTGTCAATAATATATAGTAAAAAAAAAAATATATATATATATATATATAAATACCCCTATATAATTAGTATATAGGATGCACCAAAAGCAGAATAAATTATTTTACATTTTTTTATATAGAGATGTGTATACACCTTCCATTATACACTATACCTTGGTACCTATCGGCAATCTCCTTAACTATGGGAGATAACTTTTACACTGTGTATTGTAGTGTTGTGTATTGCAAAGATGGTCAAGAACTGTCAATGATTGCCGGTTCTCATATGCTTCACATTTTCTACACATACTTCACAGTGTATATAAACCCCTACCGCTCTATCGCTGACTTGTATCGATGTGATTTATAGACTCCAGTACTGTCACCAAATCCTCAGGTAAATTGGTACTGGATGCTACATGTACGTGTCGGTCTCAGTTGGGGTAGCACGTCTGTAATTGATTTGGTTTATCTAGTTTTGCGTCATATCAACAGCAAGGGTCATCATGTTATATTATCCCCCAATGTTATATGTTATTATATTAATTATTTGACTACACTAAGATCTACTGACTTTTACAGCCGTGCTATATAAACCCCCTTCCGCTCTATGCTTTCTCTATAACTTTGCTTCCTACTCAATTTCCTATATAGCGTGACGGCACGTAAAACTCTAACTCTCTACCGCTGACTTGTATCGATAGACTCGAGTACTGTCGCCAAATCCATAGGTAAATTGGTACTGAATGCTACGCTCCGGCCTCTCATCCAGCTTAACAAAACTGAATGACTAGTTAGCTTACAGATCTATATATCATCAACAATGCGTCTGTACCAACTTAAATACAAAACAAATATTCTTCAAATTGCATCAATATTCACTCGACTAGTATTTCTTTATTTCAGATATTTTAACAAATCTTCATATATCTAGTAAAATTGCATATGAAACTTCTTATAGATCTAGCGATGCTCATTACGTAGGGAACCGCCATACTATGTCCCGGCTGCAGACCGTATGCAAAATGTCAAAACACACGTGGGATTTATAAGATGGGTCTTAAACTGTCCTGTATTTAGGATTTTCAATAAGTGGTTTGTAAAATTATTACAGCAAAACTGACAAGCTACAAGGTTAAGTGGCATTTTTAACAGTACTTTTATTTATAATTAGCCATCAGCTTGGATCTGGAGCCGTACAGGTAGTGAGTTTTACTCACCATGTGATTATTGTAAGCCAACGTACAATGTACAGTTTGTATCTGCTATCCGATTGCTCTTTAAAGTTTGTTAATGATCTCAAACACACTTTTAACTTATTGTTGCAATTTTAAGTAACTAGATTATAATAATTTCAAATAGTTCTGATAACTCTTCATGTGTAATATCTCCAGACATTGACATGTGTACGGAGTGCGGCGGACTGGCAATATTTTGGACATGTTCTGGAAGATATATTTCAGTTACGGTGGCCAATAAAAGAAAACAAACACAGTGCAATTATATTTTGTTATTTCTTCTAAATACAAAACTTCTTTGTGCAAGTTGTCAAGCATTTATTGTGAATGTTTTGCAATGAAATTACCACCTTTATAACATCAGAGATTTCTGATAACATTGAATTTGTGGTTCCCCGGATATCCTTAATTTTACCCCAAAATTTTTGAATGCGCAAAATATACCGATAGAAGATTTTTTTCAGCATTTTCAGCCCGAAGAAAAAACTTATGTGCAAAGAACACTGATGTGTAAGTTGCACAAGTTTTTACGGTATTTGTAACAATTACGATTGTGTTTGGAACAGCTAATGTAGCCAGGTGAGGGCACCCGATATTTACCTGTGGTTGGCGACAGTTCTCGAGTCTATAAATAGCTACACAGTGAGTCGGCCAGTGTCTAGTACAAGCGTTATAAACTTCGAATCTGATTGTAAATAATAAACTTGATTGTTAGCAAAATCAATCAGATCATCTTCATCAGTACCCTAAATGTTTTTATATCGCCAGTATTCGTTCTACCTAACGCATGCGCGGCGGCAGTTTTTCAGTTTTTTTCAAAAAGCTAGCGGCTATTAGTCCGCTAAACCTGCCTATATTATTAGGCTTTTTTTTAATTTTTTTTTGCCTAATATATAGACTATATATTAGGCAAAAAAAAAAAAAAAAATTAAAAAAAAGCCTAATAATATAGGCAGGCTTAGCGGACTAAGCGGCTATATGCTAGGCCTAGTGAAAGATTAAGTTTTTGCGACCATATACGTACCCACAGGGACCTGGCACGATTTTTTAAAACTAACAGTATACATATATCAAGGATTTATAAGTATACATCCTTGACATATATATATTATATTATATTATATATACTATAATATATATATGTATATTATTGGTTGAAAATTTTCGTGCCAGGTCCCTGTGTACGTACCCGGCCTACTATACCTTACGACACCATTTTCTGTCAAAAAGTCTTTTGAGCTACAATATTGCAGCTAAGTAAATACTGCATATTTTTCCAAAATCAAAAATCTACAGTAATGTTGTAACCGTTATAGTCAATATGTTTACATTACGGTAGCTGTTCAATCAGATTGTTTATATTTCTTCAGCTGAAGTACGAGATGAAGTAAACAAAATCCTAACTTCCTCAGTATGTATTCTTACTATAACAAAACCAAAAGATATATCTGACTTAATGTGATACATGATAGTCACCTAGCTTATTGTAAATAGATATCATATACAATGTAGCTTCCATAGCTTCTATATGCCTACTAGAACGAATTTTGAGGGGAAATGGCCACGATCTTTTGACAGTGTACCAAGGATTTGTTACTACGTCCTTGGTCAAGCAGACACATGTTTTATGCATCAAAATTTCCATTAAATGATTATAATAGGCCTACATATCAAGTGCTCTGTCTCCAACGCATGCAGTATTGTAAGGAAGATAACTCAAAGTACAGATGGTCATTACAAAAAAGTTACGGTACTATTAATCAATGTAAAACAGAAAAGATATCTGTATTAATATTTTGGACATTAAAAATCAAATAAAATATGGAATAAAATGAAATATAAAATACAATGTAGGCTTATATGAAATAATATTATTTTTTCATCAATTCTTTTTAATGTTAATGACATTGCTTTTACTAGATTAAAGATAAAGATATCTATGATTTGTATTTTGATGAGAGTCAGTAAAAGGTAAATAATAGTTTCTTAAAATGAAATAAGTGACAGTTGAAACTGTAACCAGTAATCAAATGACCACGATGGATCTTCACAAGCTAGAACTAGCTTACAGCGATCCGATCACAGCGATTCAGCGATTCAAGTAGTTTATTTATTACATGTTATTTATTCTATTTACATCTTAGGAATCATGATTCAATATTAAAATTGATATTTCAAGTCATTGTTTAATTAATATTTTTTTCAAATATTACTTGAGAAGTGCATTTAAAAAAAAAATTCATATGAGAAAGATATACTTTTCATATGGATAACTAATACAGTGATTATTATTTTCATTATTGCATATATATTTTTTACCAATTATATCTTTGTGTTGATTTTAATATTTAACAATTTATATTGGCCTATAATCTCCAGTTTGGAAAAAATACGCCAATGGTTCATTTCTAATTTACTAGCATTCAGTCATTGATAAGTATGGTTATACATGACTGTAAAGTATAATCAATGTACTGTATACATAAAAATTAACATTATCAATAGACAATAAAAGGTAAGCAAATGCAAGTAAATAACTTAATACAAATTAAATAATGAGAATATAACAAATATCTGACACAACTTAGTTGCCCAGTTATTAATAGCTACAACTAAATCAATCATTTATATCCATTATGTTAAAAATGTTTTAAGCTCTCTTGTGCAAAATGTACTTACATGTTTGCTTTTGATTAATGACAGTCAAGTAAATTAATTTATTCTATCAATATATTGACAGCATATAAACTCAAGATACCTCTTGACATTTCTTTTAAATTTTAGAAAGTACATTTTTGAATACATTTATTCAGGAAATACAGTATACTGTACAAAGTTTAAGAAACATGTGGGCATTGATATTTTGGGTTTTTTGTGGTATGGAATGTACATTTCATAATATAATATTTTAAAGTTTGATGGTGGATTTGAAGTTGGAGTATGGCTTGAAGTTGGTTGTAGGTACATCGTCCGTGAGGTTCATAAGTTGAGTTGAGTTGAAAGATGAAAGACTCCAGTATTTAGTCGACGTTTTATTCTGCTGTATTTACATCAAATATACATATGGTGAAAAGGAGTACAATTTACACTGCCAGGCATTATGGACCCATGCAATGGGCCCAAACACACAAGTGTGCGTCCCCGTCTGTATGTCTCCGTATGTATCACTGGCCAGTCCAATATATATACTGATCAAATATCGCATACGTGTACAAATGACAAGTTACTCATGTTACTACAACATAACATTATGACATTGACAGCTAGGAAGAGCTAGGAAGCGACATTAGACTGACCGGTCTGACTGTTACAGACATTAGGCCTTGGGACATACATACATGTACATAGCAATATTTCTTCCTGTTTAATTACCGGTCTAGTTTTAGACAATGACAATATTATTATGGATCTCTAAATAAAACTGATTATGTTATAATAAATCACTGAAATGTTATAAGGATATCTTCATACCTAGTACTAATTTGTCCATCTATTGTCTAAATCTATCTGTATATCTGTTCATCCACTAACTTTGATTATTTTGATTTCATTATTTCATAGTATAAGATTATTCTATTGAAGCTCACATGGATGTTCTCTGAGCAAAATATGTACATGTATGTAAACAGATCAGATTTAGATAGTCCTTTTTTTCCCTTTTTTTTTTTGCACTCAAAATTGAGACGCCAGTCCTGTCTAAATCTGTGATGTAAGTGAGTTTGATTTCATGGTCAACTGTTATGGTCATTTGGCCAAAGTGTCTATATAAATTTCGAATATATTTAGATGAATAGCTTGTGAGGACATATTGAAGTCATAAGTCAAGGCCATTTGAATTACATTTTCCTTTAAACAAAATTTCCTCAAAACCATATAACTATGAGGTCTAAACAGATATACACATATCTCTATATGATCAATAAATAAGAGGCTTACAGCCCTGTCTGTGAGCTTATTACATGCTGGGATGAATGACTGCAAAACAGGTTCAAATGAATAAACTTTACCTTAACTAAAGGTCACATGAATCAAATAGCCAAATACATGTACTTTTAACTGACTTCTTGTCATTAGTTCAGATGACCTTATACATTATTAGAACTGTAGTATTAAATTTAATACAAAGTATAGGGCTTCAAAGTATCTCCAAATAATTTAATCGATTGCATTGACCTCTATTCAAAGTCACAAGGTTCAAATAAGCTATTTGTAACAAATTCCTGTTAATATTACAGCTAGGAGTACTGATATTTAACCAGTGTTATGTTTGTATTTTAAGTGATCGAGTCCAAATGTCCTGGTAGGAAGTGACTAATGCGTTCTATTGAACCCTTGTTTTTTTTTCAATCACAATGAATCTTTGTAATGTATATATAAAAACAAGAGATCCCAGAGGGATCTTGGCGCCCACCAAAGAATGATATATATCTGACAAAGGAAAGATGGATCTTTTCTCTACTTTTTAAACTTTTTCAAACATACTACATATAAAATTTGAGACAGATCGCTTCAGTACCTTTTGAGAAATAGCGGTAACAAACTTCAACTATCAAAATCCAAGATGACTCCTTGGCGGCCATCTTGTTGATCAATCGGTCCCAAATCGCAGTATGCACAACTAGGGCCCTAGGGGAACCTACATGTGAAATTTGAGAAAGATCCCTTCAGTACTTTATGAGAAATAGCGATAACAAACTTTGAATAACAAAATCCAAGATGGCTGCCTGGCGGCCATCTTGTTGACCGATCGGTCCCAAAATACAATATGCACAACTAGGTCCCTAGGGGAACCTACATATAAAATTTGAGACAGATCCCTTCAGTACTATCTGAGAAATAGCGATAACAAACTTTAACTATCAAAATCCAAGATGGCAGCCTGGCGGCCATCTTGTTCACCGATTGGTCCAAAAATGCAATATGCACAACTAGGGCCCTAAGTGAACCTACATATTAAATTTGAGAAAGATCCCTGCTGTACTTTTTGAGAAATAGGGATATCAAACCTTAACTATCAAAATCCAAAATGGCCGCCTGGCGGCCATCTTGTTTTTCCTATCAACCTCAAAATCTGTATGGCACAACTAGGGACCAAGGGTAACCTCCATGTGAAGTATGAACAAAATCCCTTTTGTAGTTCTCAAGAAATGTTGATAACAAACTTCAACTGCCAAAATCAAAGATGGCTGCCTGGCGGCCATCTTGTTTTTCCGATCAGCCACAAAATCTGTATGGCACAAATATGAACCAAGGGGACCCTCCATGTGAAGTTTGAATAAAATCCCTGCAGTAGTTTTTCAGAAATAGTGATAACAAGCATTGTTTACGGACGGACAACGGACAGACGACGGACCACGGACGCAGGGCGATTTGAATAGCCCACCATCTGATGATGGTGGGCTAATAACAAAGGTATAAAATATCCAAGGAGTTTAACAAATGACTTAAAAAGGCGTGGTTATGAGGTTATTTCGAGGAGGACAGATGGCAGAAAAGGTCAGTCTATATGTCTGGTGAGTTAACTTAAGAAACCTGATGTGCTGTTTGCCATAATTTTCATGCTTTAACACTTCTTTTCGGATAAGATCATTGGAGAATACCGGTATGTGAATGAACTTTGAGGAAGCTGTTCTATGCTTTATCTTAATTAACAAAATACCATATAGTTTTGAAATTGGGACCATTACATGTCTTTTTTATGATTTCAAATAACACCTCCTTCAGTACTTTCAGTACTTTGATTTGTATTGCATGATGAGCATCGTTTAAGCCGAGTGTGTTGAAGGTGGAGCTAAAGCATCTTTCAATGAGTACCATATTCATTTAGGAGGTACTGTACTTCCAATTTGGGTACTCAAACTTACATCTGTATAAGTACTGTACTGACTGAAACAGGGGTAGACCGGGCATGCTTAAAGCAAATATTTTTATAATGCACTGCTGACAAGTAAACAAATCATGGGATTAAAACGGAAGGCATCTATTTTGTGAAATGTAAGAGAATTCCAATTCCTGGTAAGAAGGGAACAGATTTTTTTGTTCTAACTCAGTCGAAAGGTCAGGGGTAGGCGATATTGTATGACCTTGAATGAAATGTCATTCATCTCACCAAGGTCAATTTTCTAAACGACTTCTCTTCATCAATAAAATAAAGATGCCTTAAGACTTAATATAAAATTAAGCCTGTGACATGCTGAGATGAAGGGCTACCAAGTTTATTCAAATGAATGACCTTGAGCTTCATTCAAGGTCGCAATGTTCAAATAAAGGCTAAAATATTTAAATGGCTTCTTGACTGGAGACAGAATATTGGCCTGAAGCAAGCTGGGATAAAGCGCTACCAAGTTTGTTAACAAGAGGCCCAAAGGGCCTGTATCGCTCACCTGGTTTGTAATGCCAAGTAATGTTCTAAATACAGGTTCATTGTTTCTTTTCTGAAGGAATTAGAATATTTACCTCTAATTCACCTACTGGGCCCTACCCATCCTACCCCCGGGGGGTCAGAGCCAACATTTATAGAAGTTCTGTGCCCCTTCCCCAAGGATGTTTGTGGCCAAATTTGGTTACAATCCATGCAGAACTCTAGGACAAGTAGCGATTTATAGGATTTACCTCTATTTCCCCTATTGGGCCCCACCCCTCCTGCCCCCGGGGGGTCAGAGCCAAAATTTATACAAGTTCTGTTCCCCTTCCCCCAAGGATGTTTGTGGCCAAATTTGGTTACAATCCATGCAGAACTCTAGGACAAGTAGCGATTTATAGGATTTACCTCTATTTCCCCTATTGGGCTCCACCCCTCCTGCCCCCGGGGGGTCAGAGCCAAACTTTATACAAGTTCTGTTCCCCTTCCCCCAAGGATGTTTGTGGCCAAATTTGGTTACAATCCATGCAGAACTCTAGGACAAGTAGCGATTTATAGGATTTACCTCTATTTCCCCTATTGGGCCCCGCCCCTCCTGCCCCCAGGGGGTCAGAACCAAACTTTATACAAGTTCTGTTCCCCTTCCCCCAAGGATGTTTGTGGCCAAATTTGGTTACAATCCATGCAGAACTCTAGGACAAGTAGCGATTTATAGGATTTACCTCTATTTCCCCTATTGGGCCCCGCCCCTCCTGCCCCCGGGGGGTCAGAGCCTAACTTTATACAAGTTCTGTTCCCCTTCCCCCAAGGATGTTTGTGGCCAAATTTGGTTACAATCCATGCAGAACTCTAGGACAAGTTGCGATTTATAGGATTTACCTCTATTTCCCCTATTGGGCCCTGCCCCTCCTGCCCCCGGGGGGTCAGAGCCAAACTTTATACAAGTTCTGTTCCCCTTCCCCCAAGGATGTTTGTGGCCAAATTTGGTTACAATCCATGCAGAACTCTAGGACAAGTAGCGATTTATAGGATTTACCTCTATTTCCCCTATTGGGCCCCGCCCCTCTTGCCCCCGGGTGGTCAGAGCCAAACTTTATACAAGTTCTGTTCCCCTTCCCCCAAGGATGTTTGTGGCCAAATTTGGTTAAAATCCATGCAGAACTCTATGACTAGTAGCGATTTAAAGGAAATGTTGACGGACGGACGACGGACGCCGCGCCATGACATAAGCTCACCGGCCCTTCGGGCCAGGTGAGCTAAAAAGCGTGACCTTGGCCTGCATTCAACGCTACAGTGAACAAGAGGCCCAGAGGGCCTGTATCGCTCACCTGGTTTGTAATGCCAAGTAATGTTCTGAATACAGGTTCATTGTTTCTTTTCTGAAGGAATTTTAATATTAACCTCTATTTCCCCTATTGGGCCCCGCCCCTCCCGCCCCCTGGGGGTCAGAGCCAAAATTTATACAAGTTCTGTTCCCCTTCCCCCAAGGATGTTTATGGCCAAATTTGGTCACAATCCAAGCAAAACTCTAGGACAAGAAGTGATTTATAGGATTTACCTCTATTTCCCCTATTGGGCCCCACCCCTCCTGCCCCCGGGGGGTCAGAGCCAAAATTTATACAAGTTCTGTTCCCCTTCCCCAAAGGATGTTTGTGGCCAAATTTGGTTACATTCCATTCAGAACTCTATGACTAGTAGCGATTTAAAGGATTTACCTCTATTTCCCCTATTGGGCCCCGCCCCTCCTGCCCCCGGGGGACCAGAGTCAAAATTTATACAAGTTCTGTTCCCCTTCCCCCAAGGATGTTTGTGGCCGAATTTGGTTACAATTCATGTAGAACTCTATTACAAGTAGCGATATAAAGGATTTACCTCTATTTCCCCTATTGGGCCCCGCCCCTCCTGCCCCCGGGAGACCAGAGCCAAAATTTAAACAAGTTCTGTTCCCCTTCCCCCAAGGATTTTTGTGGCTAATTTTGGTTACAATCCATGCAGAACTCTAGGACAAGTAGCGATTTAAAGGATTTACCTCTATTACCCCTATTGGGCCCCGCCCCTCCTGCCCCTGGGGGACCAGAGCCAAAATTTATACAAGTTCTGTTTCCCCTCCCCCAAGGATGTTTGTGGTCAAATTTGGTTACAATCCATGCAGAACTCTAGGACAAGTAGCGATTTATAGGATTTACCTCTATTTCCCCTATTGGGCCCCGCCCCTCCTGCCCTTGGGGGATCAGAGCCAAAATTTATACAAGTTCTGTTCCCCTTCCCCCAAGGATGTTTGTGGCCAAATTTGGTTACAATTCATGTAGAGCTCTAGGACAAGAAGAGATTTAAAGGATTTACCTCTATTTCCCCTATTGGGCCCCGCCCCTCCTGCCCCCGGGGGGTCAGAGCCAAAATTTATACAAGGTCTGTTCCCCCTCCCCCAAGGATGTTTGTGGCCAAATTTGGTTACATTCCATTCAGAACTCTATGACTAGTAGCGATTTAAAGGATTTACCTCTATTTCCCCTATTGGGCCCCGCCCCTCCTGCCCCCGGGGGACCAGAGCCAAAATTTATACAAGTTCTGTTCCCCTTCCCCCAAGGATGTTTGTGGCCAAATTTGGTTACATTCCATTCAGAACTCTATGACAAGTAGCGATTTAAAGGATTTACCTCTATTTCCCCTATTGGGCCCCGCCCCTCCTGCCCCCGGGGGACCAGAGTCAAAATTTACACAAGTTCTGTTCCCCTTCCCCCAAGGATGTTTGTGGCCGAATTTGGTTACAATTCATGTAGAACTCTATTACAAGTAGCGATATAAAGGATTTACCTCTATTTCCCCTATTGGGCCCCGCCCCTCCTTCCCCCGGGGGACCAGAGCCAAAATTTAAACAAGTTCTGTTCCCCTTCCCCCAAGGATGTTTGTGGCTAATTTTGGTTACAATCCATGCAGAACTCTAGGACAAGTAGCGATTTAAAGGATTTACCTCTATTACCCCTATTGGGCCCCGCCCCTCCTGCCCCTGGAGGACCAGAGCCAAAATTTATACAAGTTCTGTTTCCCCTCCCCCAAGGATGTTTGTGGTCAAATTTGGTTACAATCCATGCAGAACTCTAGGACAAGTAGCGATTTATAGGATTTACCTCTATTTCCCCTATTGGGCCCCGCCCCTCCTGCCCCGGGGGGACAGAGCCAAAATTTATACAAGTTCTGTTCCCCCTCCCCCAAGGATGTTTGTGGCCAAATTTGGTTACAATCCATTCAGAACTCTATGACTAGTAGCGATTTAAAGGAAATGTTGACGGACGGACGACGGACGCCGCGCCATGACATAAGCTCACCTTGCTTCAATTGCTTCATTTATATTTATATAGAGAGTCAGGTAACAATATACTATAATATTCATGTATATGTATACTGTTGATAAAAATTTCGTGCCAGGTCCCTGTGGGTACAGTAGCGATAGACATCAAATTAAAGTATACCTCAATCAACATTCAAATGCAGTTGATTTGTGCTTGTTGTCAATGTCTTATCTTAATTATGAAAATACTTCTGGTCTCGCCCTTGACCCAAATGCTGGCCTTGCCCTTGACCTAGGTGCTGGCCTCGACCCGCGTCCAGGTGCTGGCTTCGCTCCGGACCAAGGTGCTGGCCTCACCCCGGACCAAGGTGCTGGCCCACTCCGGACCCAGGTGCTGACAGGTATTTTTTGGCAACAGTATCAGCAAAATTTGAAGTGTGTCTAAAATGGAAACAGTGATAAAAACATCACAAACTCAGGTACATTTAATCTTTACAACAAACAAGATTTCATAACAAGACATATTAGAGGGAACTTGACAGCCATCATTGACATATCTTTATCAGTCAAATTAAAGTATACCTCAATCAACATTCAAATGCAGTTGATTTGTGCTTGTTGTCAATGTCTTATCTTAATTATGAAAATACTTCTGGTCTCGCCCTTGACCCAAATGCTGGCCTTGCCCTTGACCTAGGTGCTGGCCTCGACCCGGGTCCAGGTGCTGGCTTCGCTCCGGACCAAGGTGCTGGCCTCACCCCGGACCAAGGTGCTGGCCCACTCCGGACCCAGGTGCTGACAGGTATTTTTTGGCAACAGTATCAGCAAAATTTGAAGTGTGTCTAAAATGGAAACAGTGATAAAAACATCACAAACTCAGGTACATTTAATCTTTACAACAAACAAGATTTCATAACAAGACATATTAGAGGGAACTTGACAGCCATCATTGACATATATCTTTATCAGTCAAATTATCTTTTCCCCAATTTTCTTTTCTTTTCCTTCAAAACTTTATATTGATAACAATATTAAACAATATTATCAAAACATCTATAACCCCATAATACATATAATTTTTGCTTTTTCATCACAAATCATTAAATGAAATGTATTTACATTTAAGGGCCAAGGGGAACTTCTGATAATTTACGGGCGATAATGAGAAAATCTCTAAAACATTCCCTAAGACAATTCTGTTGTTGATATCGTGCCTGGTTGACCATAGTCTATTCCGATCAATCTAAAAATCACATGAATACAGGTACGTTCTGTGTTTTTTCCTCATGGATTTTAAAGATTCACTTCTTATTACCCTGTTGGGCACCGCCCCGCCTGCCTCTAGGGTCAGAGTGAAGATTTATACAAACTCTGTTCTTCCCCCGAGGATGTTTCTGATTAAATTATGATTACAATCAATAGAAACTCTAGTAGCGATTTAAAGGATTTACAATCCACTGTTTTCCCCTTTTAATTTACAAAATCTCTGCATGTTCCCCCTCCCACAAGGATATTCATGGCTGTAATCCATGCAAGAACTGTGTGATTACTTAGTAGCAGTTCAAAGGAAATGCTGACGGACGATGAACGCCGTGTCATGACATTCAGCTCACCAGCCCTTTGGGCCAGGTGAGGTAACAAGAGGCCCATGGGCCTTTACGGTCATCTGACTCATGGCACAAAACAACAAAGTCACAGTATAAAGTAGTGGTTAACAATTAATATAAATAATACAAGGAACTCCTTAGTTGAATATGTAAGTTTCTGAAATAGGTAAATGTCATTTGTTGAACAAACTTGGTTGCCCTTCATCCATATATGGTTGTAACCCATTCAAGGATTAATATAAGGAGTCAGATTTTAAAGCCAAATTTCAGCTAAGCTCCCAGTTTGGACCTCCGCCGTACTATCCCCATGGGTCTTAGCCTGGTCCTTTATAAAATATGATTGTCCTCACCTAAAGTTCCCCCTTCTGAATCAATTAAAACCCCTTTAGACCAATTTTCATTGAGATCTGGAATGAACCCGAACACAGGAAGTGGGCCAGCAGCCATCTTGAAATACCAAATTTTTTACGAAAATGTTTGCATGTTGTTCGGCATCAATTAAAACCCCCTATAGACCAATTTTCATTAAGATCAGAGACTGAAACATTAAACCAGGAAGTGGGCCAGCGGCTATCTTGGAATACAATAATCTTTACGAAAATGTTTGCACGTTGTTCGGCATCAATTAAAACCTCTATAGACCAATTTTCATTGAGATCAGAGAGTGAAACCTCTAAACAGGAAGTGGGCCAGCTAAAATTAAGAAAATTTGCCCTTTTGGGGCCCCACCCCTCAGCCCCTAGGGGTCGGACCAGGTTCATTTATATAAAATATGATTGTCCTTCCCCAATGATGTTTAACACCAAATATAAATGAAATCCATCCAAGGATGAAGGAGGAGTAGGATTTTAAAGCTTAAAATAAGAAAGTTTGCCCTTTTGGGGCCCCATCCCTCAGCCCCTAGGGGTCGGACCAGGCTCATTTATATAAAATATGATTGTCCTTGCCCAATGATGTTTCACACTAAATATAAATGAAATCCATCCAAGGATGAAGGAGGAGTAGAATTTTAAAGCTTAAAATAAGATAATTTGCCCTTTTGGGGCCCCACCCCTCAGCCCCTAGGGGTCAGACCTATCTCAAATATATACAATATGAATGTCCTTACCTAATGATGTTTCACACTAAATATGGATGAAATCCATCAAAGGATGAAGGAGGAGTAGGAATTTAAAGCTAAAATAAGAAAATTTGCCCTTTTGGGTGCCCCACCCCTCAGCTCCTAGGGGTCGGACCAGGCTCATTTATATAAAATATGATTGTCCTTCCCCAATGATGTTTCAAACCAAATATGGATGAAATCCATCAAAGAATGAAGGAGGAGTAGGCTTTTGTATGAATAGTCTTATGCACGACGCACGGCGCACGACGACGGACGAAATGCGATGACAATAGGTCATCCTGACCTTCGGTCAGATGACTTAAAAATGCAGTTTGCACAATTTAAGGGCCCCAAGAGACTAATGCTATATTTAATCTTTGAGTATGGATCGATCCTTTCAGATATTTGCTATAACATGAATTGTTTATTTATTTACGGATGGATGGACAACAGACAAAGGATGGAATGTGAATTAACACAACAATATAATGTATTGATGGTGGGTTAAAAAGCACAATCTAGTCCAATCAAGAGGAGTTGTTTCCCTTGACTAAACAAAACAAATAACAAATAAAAACAAAACGTCACCTGATAAAACAATAATTTACATAGAACATCAAAATTAATATATCGTAGACCAGTTAAGTGCAAAGAATACCCTGTTTACTTCAAATTTTGATGCAAAGGTTTCCTTTCATAAGCACTTTATGGCCATAGAAAAGAAATTATCCAAAGGCACAAGTGACATAGTGCTTTATCTAAAAAGAAATAGTCACTTTTTAGATAGCTGTCAGCATTAGCCCATGTTCGCATATAAGGGGCTAGGAATATCTAAATAAATAATGTAATTTCATATGTTACACTCATTTCTATTAGGTAGATCTTTCAGGTTATTTTTCCATAGACCGAAATTATTGAATGTAAAGTATTGTGACGTCATGCATACACAATGTTTTCACATGAAACTTTAAAAGTGGCACAGTCATTGGCCAAACTGAACTATTGGATAAGATATCAATGCGCCAAAACTCAATTTGCTTTATTACAAGAGGCCCAGAGGGCCTTTATCGCTCACCTGTTTTTTTTTAGTAATTATCACAAAGACTCTTACAATTAGAACAAGAGGCCCAGAGGGCCTGTATTGAAAAGTAAGTGAAATCACTGAAATTTATGTCTAATTAGTACTTGATTGAGTTGATTAAATTATAAGCATTATTCTCTAAACATTAAGATCTTGTGTGCACCTTTGGATAATTTTATTTCTTATGCCCTAAAGTACTTTCATGCCAAAGGCGACATTTGCATCATGACTTAAAGTAAAAAATATATGATTGAATGATAACTTTGATTACCCGTTATAGTATGTTTGATCAGATTAGAAGGCGGTTAAGTGATATTTTACTTCAAGTCCTGATTTTAAAAAAATGTCCCCTTTGGCATGTGAAGTTTGGTAAAACATCCTACCTTGGTAAATGCATATGGTATATTTCTTCTATTACATATTAAAAGATAATGCAATAAAGATGAACATTTTTTATACTCTGTGAGAATATATGACTCTTTCATATGTACATATGTAGGATAGAACTATTCCACCCGAGGGTACAGAATTTTGGGTCAGAACCGAGGCTTGCCGAGGTTTCTGACCCAAAATTCTGTACCCGAGGGTGGAATAGTTCTATCCTACATAATTTACATATGAAAGAGTTATTTTCTCACATTGCTTGTCGAGTTACTTGCACGAAAGGCGAGGCAGCCATTTTGTGACAAAATCTTAACTTCTTAAATAATTGATCGATTTTAAAAATAAGAACGCCATTCGAAAGAGCTCATCAAAGTTTGGTTTATATTCATAAATATAAACAAGAAATCTTAGTTAAAACGGTTTGAAATGCAAATTAAACAAATGAAATGGTAAATAAATCCGGCAAATCAATCGAAATAGAAGAAAAATGACGTCAACTGTGGCTGATATGACGTCATCTGATTATTCGGCAATTGTGACGTCACAGCTATGTAAGATAGATTTATCTTACATAGCTGTCTTTCATGGGACAACTCTATCTTACATGGCTAGCAATGTGAGAAATACCTATATTCATACAACAACATTATTGAGGATTTCTAAAGACAGATACACAGTTCTACAAGTTGAGGGAGTTAGTATTTTAGACTTGAGTTTATCTAGTAAGTAGTATCTTCCATGAATTACTCCTTTGCTGACTATATATATGGTTACCTCCCTTGATCAGGAAATGTCACAATACATTATTAATCAGATTATATCATAATACTCTTATATATAGTAAAAAAATAAATGACTTATAATGCACAACATTTCCAGACATTATCACATCACTTTGTGTTCGTCTTTGGGATCATGGTCAATGTTATAATCGAGATGGACAAACGCTCGCTCCACTTCTGGTAGCCGCTCCAGTCTCTGTTGTAGTGGTTCCCCGATGTTGTGTGCTTCTGATAGAGTCATATCCTGAGGAAGGACGATATCAACCTCCACTAAAAAGTTATTACCAAAGTGGAATGCCCGCACAGTTTCCACGTACTGAATTCTCGAGTCGTGGTTAATACTAATCCATGTTATTTTCTTCAGAAAGTCGGGGTTGGCCGTGAACCCTGTCAGCATCTTAGTTTGATCTGGAAAGAAATAAACAATCTTGATCAGACAAATTTGTATACTCCAGTCTGTTATAGAGGTTATAATGTATACCCCAGTCTGTTATAGAGGTTATAATGTATATCCCAGTCTGTTATAAAATTTATATTGTATACCCCAGTCTGTTATAGAGGTGATAATGTTTACCCCAGTCTGTTACTGAGGTTATAATGTATACCCCAGTCTGTTATAGAGAATATAATGTATACCCCAGTCTGTTACAGAGGTTATAATGTATACCCCAGTCTGTTATAGAGGTTATCTACATACCCCAGTCTTTTGTAAAGGTTATAATACATACCTCAGTCTGTTATAGAGGTTATTATACATACCCCAGTCTGTTATAGAGGCAATAATGTATACCCCAGTCTGTTATAGAGGTTATAATGTATACCCCAGTCTGTTACTGAGGTTATTTGGTTTGGTTTGGTTTATTTATTTTTACGTCCTATTAACAGCCAGGGTCATGTAAGGACGTGCCAGGTTTGTTGGTGGAGGAAAGCCGGAGTACCTGGAGAAAAACCAACGACCAGCGGTCAGTACCTGGCAACTGCCTCACATGGGATTCGAACCCGCATCCCAGAGGTGGAGGGCTTGTGGTAATATGTCAGGACATCTTAACCACTCGGCCACCGTGGCCCCATGAGGTTATTATGTATACCCCAGTCCGTTATAGAGTTATTATGTATACCCCAATCTGTTATAGAGGTTACAATGTTTACCCCAGCCTATTATAGACGCTATAATATTTACCCCAGTCTGTTATAGAGGTTATAATGTTTACCCCAGTCTGTTATAGAGGTTATAATGTTTACCCCAGTCTATTATAGAGGTTATAATGTTTACCCCAGTCTGTTATAGAGGTTATAATGTTTACCCCAGTCTGTTATAGAGGTTATAATGTAAACCCCAGTCTGTTATAGAGGTTATAATGTATACCCCAGTCTGTTATAGAGGTTATAATGTATACCCCAGTCTGTTATAGAGGTTATAATGTATACCCCAGTCTGTTATAGAGGTTATAATGTATACCCCAGTCTGTTATAGAGGTTATAATGTATACCCCAGTCTGTTATAGAGGTTATAATGTATACCCCAGTCTGTTATAGAGGTTATAATGTATACCCCAGTCTGTTATAGAGGTTATAATGTATACCCCAGTCTGTTATAGAGGTTATAATACATACCCCAGTCTGTTATAGAGGTTATAATGTATACCCAGTCTGTTACTGAGTGTTATAGATTATAATGTATACCCCAGTCTGTTAAAGAGGTTATAATGTATACCCCAGTCTGTTATAGAGGTTATAATGTATACCCCAGTCTGTTATAGAGGTTATATTACATACCCCAGTCTGTTTTATAATGTATACCCCAGCTGTTATGATTATATACCCCAGTCTGTTAAAGAGGTTATAATGTATACCCAGTCTGTTATAGAGGTTATAATGTAAACCCCAGTCTGTTATAGAGGTTATAATGTATACCCCAGTCTGTTATAGAGGTTATAATGTAACCCCAGTCTGTTATAGAGGTTATAATGTATACCCCAGTCCGTTATAGAGGTTATAATGTATACCCCAGTCTGTTATAGAGGTTATAATGTATACCCCAGTCTGTTATAGAGGTTATAATGTATACCCCAGTCTGTTATAGAGGTTATAATGTATACCCCAGTCTGTTATAGAGGTTATAATGTATACCCCAGTCTGTTATAGAGGTTATAATGTATACCCATTACCCCAGTCTGTTATAGAGGTTATAATGTATACCCCAGTCTGTTATAGAGGTTATAATGTATACCCCAGTCTGTTATAGAGGTTATAATTACATACCCCAGTCTGTTATAGAGGTTATAATGTATACCCCAGTCTGTTATAGAGGTTATAATACATACCCCAGTCTGTTATAGAGGTTATAATGTATACCCCAGTCTGTAATAGAGGTTATAATGTGTACCCCAGTCTGTTATAGAGGTTATAATGTATACCCCAGTCTGTTATAAGAGGTTATAATGTATACCCCAGTCTGTTATAGAGGTTATAATGTATACCCCAGTCTGTTATAGAGGTTATAATGTTACCCCAGTCTGTTATAGAGGTTATATAATACCCCAGTCTGTTATAGAGGTTATAATGTATACCCCCAGTCCTGTTATAGAGGTTATAATGTATACCCCAGTCTGTTATAGAGGTTATAATGTATACCCCAGCTCTATAGAGTTATTATTTACCCCAGGTTATAGAGGTTATAATGTATACCCCAGTCTGTTATAGAGGTTATAATGTATACCCCAGTCTGTTATAGAGGTTATAATGTATACCCCAGTCTGTTTATAGAGGTTATAATGTATACCCCAGTCTGTTATAGAGGTTATAATGTATACCCCAGTCTGTTATAGAGGTTATAATGTATACCCCAGTCTGTTATAGAGGTTATAATGTATACCCCAGTCTGTTATAGAGGTTATAATGTATACCCCAGTCTGTTATAGAGGTTATAATGTATACCCCAGTCTGTTATAGAGGTTATACATACCCAGTATACCCCAGCTGTTATAAGTATACCCATGTTATAGAGGTTATAATGTATACCCCAGTCTGTTATAGAGGTTATAATGTATACCCCAGTCTGTTATAGAGGTTATAATGTATACCCCAGTCTGTTATAGAGGTTATAATGTATACCCCAGTCTGTTATAGAGGTTATAATGTATACCCCAGTCTGTTATAGAGGTTATAATGTATACCCCAGTCTGTTATAGAGGTTATAATGTATACCCCAGTCTGTTATAGAGGTTATAATGTATACCCCAGTCTGTTATAGAGGTTATAATGTATACCCCAGTCTGTTATAGAGGTTATAATGTATACCCCAGTCTGTTATAGAGGTTATAATGTATACCCCAGTCTGTTATAGAGGTTATAATGTATACCCAGTCTGTTATAGAGGTTATAATGTATACCCCAGTCTGTTATAGAGGTTATAATGTATACCCCAGTCTGTTATAGAGGTTATAATGTATACCCCAGTCTGTTATAGAGTTTATAATGTATACCCCAGTCTGTTATAGAGGTTATAATGTATACCCCAGTCTGTTATAGAGGTTATAATGTATACCCCAGTCTGTTATAGAGGTTATAATTTAAATCCCAGCCTGTTATAGAGGTTATAATGTATACCCCAGTCTGTTATAGAGGTTATAATGTATACCCCAGTCTGTTATAGAGGTTATAATGTATACCCCAGTCTGTTATAAGGTTATAATGTAACCCCAGTCTGTTATGAGGTTATTACCCAGTCTGTTTATAGAGGTTATAATGTATACCCCAGTCTGTTATAGAGGTTATAATGTATACCCCAGTCTGTTATAGAGGTTATAATGTATACCCCAGTCTGTTATAGAGGTTATAATGTATACCCCAGTCTGTTATAGAGGTTATAATGTATACCCCAGTCTGTTATAGAGGTTATAATGTATACCCCAGTCTGTTATAGAGGTTATAATGTATACCCCAGTCTGTTATAGAGGTTATAATGTATACCCCCAGTCTGTTATAGAGGTTATAATGTATACCCCAGTCTGTTATAGAGGTTATAATGTATACCCCAGTCTGTTATAGAGGTTATAATGTATACCCCAGTCTGTTATAGAGGTTATAATGTATACCCCAGTCTGTTATAGAGGTTATAATGTATACCCCAGTCTGTTATAGAGGTTATAATGTATACCCCAGTCTGTTATAGAGGTTATAATACATACCCCAGTCTGTTATAGAGGTTATAATGTATACCCCAGTCTGTTATAGAGGTTATAATGTATACCCCAGTCTGTTATAGAGGTTATAATGTATACCCAAGTCTGTTATAGAGGTTATAATGTATACCCCAGTCTGTTATAGAGGTTATAATGTATACCCCAGTCTGTTATAGAGGTTATAATGTATACCCAGTCTGTTATGAGAAGTATAGGTTATAATGTATACCCCAGTCTGTTATAGAGGTTATAATGTATACCCCAGTCTGTTATAGAGGTTATAATGTATACCCCAGTCTTTATGGTTATAATGTATACCCCAGTCTTTTGTAAAGGTTATAATACATACCCCAGTCTGTTATAGAGGTTATAATGTATACCCCAGTCTGTTATAGAGGTTATAATGTATATACCCCAGTCTGTTATAGAGGTTATAATGTATACCCCAGTCTGTTATAGAGGTTATAATGTATACCCCAGTCTGTTATAGAGGTTATAATGTATACCCCAGTCTGTTATAGAGGTTATAATGTATACCCCAGTCTGTTATAGAGGTTATAATGTATACCCCAGTCTGTTATAGAGGTTATAATGTTTACCCCAGTCTGTTATAGAGGTTATATAATGTATACCCCAGTCTGTTATAGAGGTTATAATGTATACCCCAGTCTGTTATAGAGGTTATAATGTATACCCCAGTCTGTTATAGAGGTTATAATGTATACCCCAGTCTGTTATAGAGGTTATTATGTTTACCCCAGTCTGTTATAGAGGTTATAATGTATACCCCAGTCTGTTATAGAGGTTATAATGTTTACCCCAGTCTGTTATAGAGGTTATAATGTATACCCCAGTCTGTTATAGAGGTTATAATGTATACCCCAGTCTGTTATAGAGGTTATAATGTATACCCCAGTCTGTTATAGAGGTTATAATGTATACCCCAGTCTGTTATAGAGGTTAATAATGTATACCCCAGTCTGTTATAGAGGTTATAATGTTTACCCCAGTCTGTTATAGAGGTTATAATGTATACCCCAGTCTGTTATAGAGGTTATAATGTATACCCCAGTCTGTTATAGAGGTTATAATGTATACCCCAGTCTGTTATAGAGGTTATAATGTATACCCCAGTCTGTTATAGAGGTTATAATGTATACCCCAGTCTGTTATAGAGGTTATAATGTATACCCCAGTCTGTTATAGAGGTTATAATGTTTACCCCAGTCTGTTATAGAGGTTATAATGTATACCCCAGTCTGTTATAGAGGTTATAATGTATACCCCAGTCTGTTATAGAGGTTATTATGTATACCCCAGTCTGTTATAGAGGTTATAATGTATACCCCAGTCTGTTATAGAGGTTATAATGTATACCCCAGTCTGTTATAGAGGTTATAATGTATACCCCAGTCTGTTATAGAGGTTATAATGTATACCCCAGTCTGTTATAGAGGTTATAATGTATACCCCAGTCTGTTATAGAGGTTATAATGTATACCCCAGTCTGTTATAGAGGTTATCTACATACCCCAGTCTGTTATAGAGGTTATAATGTATACCCCAGTCTGTTATAGAGGTTATAATGTATACCCCAGTCTGTTATAGAGGTTATCTATACCCCAGTCTGTTATAGAGGTTATAATGTATACCCAGTCTGTTATAGAGGTTATAATGTATACCCCAGTCTGTTATAGAGGTTATAATGTATACCCCAGTCTGTTATAGAGGTTATAATGTATACCCCAGTCTGTTATAGAGGTTATAATGTATACCCCAGTCTGTTATAGAGGTTATAATGTATACCCCAGTCTGTTATAGAGGTTATAATGTATACCCCAGTCTGTTATAGAGGTTATAATGTATACCCCAGTCTGTTATAGAGGTTATAATGTATACCCCAGTCTGTTATAGAGGTTATAATGTATACCCCAGTCTGTTATAGAGGTTATAATGTATACCCCAGTCTGTTATAGAGGTTATAATGTATACCCCAGTCTGTTATAGAGGTTATAATGTATACCCCAGTCTGTTATAGAGGTTATAATGTATACCCCAGTCTGTTATAGAGGTTATAATGTATACCCCAGTCTGTTATAGAGGTTATAATGTATACCCCAGTCTGTTATAGAGGTTATAATGTATACCCCAGTCTGTTATAGAGGTTATAATGTTTACCCCAGTCTGTTATAGAGGTTATAATGTATACCCCAGTCTGTTATAGAGGTTATAATGTATACCCCAGTCTGTTATAGAGGTTATAATGTATACCCCAGTCTGTTATAGAGGTTATAATGTATACCCCAGTCTGTTATAGAGGTTATAATGTATACCCCAGTCTGTTATAGAGGTTATAATGTATACCCCAGTCTGTTATAGAGGTTATAATACATACCCCAGTCTGTTATAGAGGTTATAATGTATACCCCAGTCTGTTATAGAGGTTATAATGTATACCCCAGTCTGTTATAGAGGTTATAATGTATACCCCAGTCTGTTATAGAGGTTATAATGTATACCCCAGTCTGTTATAGAGGTTATTATACATACCCCAGTCTGTTATAGAGGTTATAATGTATACCCCAGTCTGTTATAGAGGTTATAATGTATACCCCAGCCTGTTATAGAGGTTATAATGTTTACCCCAGTCTGTTATAGAGGTTATAATGTATACCCCAGTCTGTTATAGAGGTTATAATGTATACCCCAGTCTGTTATAGAGGTTAATAGTATACCCCAGTTATTTAGAGTTATTATGTATACCCCAGTTCTGTTATAGAGGTTATAATGTATACCCCAGTCTGTTATAAGAGGTTATAATGTATACCCCAGTCTGTTATAGAGGTTATAATGTATACCCCAGCATGTTATAGAGGTTATAATGTATACCCCAGTCTGTTATAGAGGTTATAATGTATACCCCAGTCTGTTATAGAGGTTATAATGTATACCCCAGTCTGTTATAGAGGTTATTATCAATGTATACCCCAGTCTGTATATAAACTGAGGTTATAATGTTTACCCCAGTCTGTTATAGAGGTTATAATGTATACCCCAAAGTGAATCTACAGTTAACATTGAGGTTATAATGTTGGGTGTATAAACCCTGTATATCAGTGATTGGTCAGTTTTTATCTCCTGAAATCATTGAATTTTTGCTAAGACATATTCCAGGTGTAGATACCTGTACCGGTATATATACGAAGGGCTAGATAGTGACAACTTTTCACTTTTCATTCAACGGTTTTGTTACATGTTCATTGTGTTTGTGAATACTTTTCACGGTCAATTCTAACAATAAAACATACACATAACTTCTAAGAGTTCATTTGAATGTAGCACACCAAGAGAAATGAATCGTACTTGTATACCTTAGAAACCAAGAAAACGTAGGATGGAAGTCTGTGTTCTACCATGTGCATATGTGAGAATAAATGCTTGTGCTGTAATAAAAAAAATTCTTCTGATGATTTCCATGTGAACCTATTGTGATAAAGTTCTATCCTTTATAAACCAGACACCTGTATAAACCGAACAAATAGACTGGTCCCGTTTACATCCGGTTTAGACAAGTTATACAGTGGTAATTTAACTCATGGAGTATCCAGGTTGTAATTTCTGACACAAAAGATTTTTTTGATACATTGTGAGTTCCATTTATGATAAATATCTGTAAGTTTGACTCAAGCGAGATTTACCAAAACATTGCTAAACAAAGGGTCAAACTTTAGTGTGTTATTACCAATACTGTGAATATTTACCCAAGTAGCCACAGACTAAGGCTACAGAATTGGAAAGCACATCGTTACGGTGATCTTGGGCAAGAGCTTGTACAGTTGGCTTCAGGATTGGGCGACATAACAGGTATAGAATGAATTTGATCACTAAAAAAATAATAATAATTTGGCAATGTTACTGAAAAAAAGCATTAATACAATTCCACTTATTGTGTACAGAAGATAGAATTGAAACTAGACAAATGAGAGGAAGTTTACTAGACTCTACGACAAGTAAGTCTCTAGACAAATGAGTGGAACTTTACCAGACTCTACGACAAGTAAGTCTCTAGACAAATGAGAGGAACTTTACCAGACTCTACGACAAGTAAGTCTCTGTCATTGCACATTATGCAAATAATGATGATGAAATTCACCAGGATTTTTAACCAACTAACGTTGTCCTATGGCCAGATGTCCTGAGCCTATGTATGGTCAGTTGACTCCTTGCTCAATTCAAAATAACATCACACGATGAAGTCATAAGAAAATGTATATCAAAAAGGCAAAATTTGACCTTGACATATGACCTTGTGACTATAATAATAAGCTTTGCTTTAAATTCTGAAGAATTTGATAATGATATCAAAAATAAAAATCTCATCAGTTAACAGCAAGTAAATTGTGATTTCTTTCATGCATAAATCGAAGATAGTGACCTTGACCTCTGACATTATTACCTTGATTGACCTCTGACTTTTGATCACACCATGACAAAATGTTTAATCTAATTTTTGAGCTTTTAAAATGATTTTCGAAAAATTTCAAAAACGAAAAACAAAGTTTTGAAGTAAAAAAGTTTGAGTCCAGAACATAATAAATTTAGTAAATTTCAAATTAAATATTTCAATAGTAATTTGCTATTCCTTTCAGATTTCCAACATATAATTATAATCCAATTTAAGGTTGAAGCCTCTAAACCTACCTACAGTAGAAGCTGTTATGATGATGGTTGGTACAGTGAAGCTTGGTGGTGTGGAGTTGTGGTTTGCAAGATCTATAAACTTTTCTGCTGATTCACGGATTAACTGTAAGGATGCCAAACTCATAATGACAGACAATACCACGATAGCTATGGGCTCAAGTTTAGTTCTACCTGGAACAAACAACAACAGGCTCAAGTTTAGTTCTAACTAGAACACACATACAATGGGTTCAAGTTTAGTTCTAACTAGAACACACAAGCAATGGGCTCAAGTTTGGTTCTACCTGGAACACACATACAATGGGTTCAAGTTTAGTTCTAACTAGAACACACAAGCAATGGGCTCAAGTTTAGTTCTACCTGGAACACACAAAACATGTGTTCAAGTTCAGTTCTACCTGTAACACACATACAATGGGTTCAAGTTTAGTTCTAACTAGAACACACAAACAATGGGCTCAAATTTAGTTCTACCAGGAACAAACAAAAAAATGGGCTCAAGTTCAGTTCTATCTGGAACACACAAACAACGGGCTCAAGTTTAGCTCTATCTGGAACAAACAACAATGGGCTCAAGTTTAGTTCTACTTGGAAAACACAAGCAATGGGCTCAAGTTTAGTTCTACCTGGAACACACAAACAATGGCTCAAGTTTAGTTCTACTTGGAAAACACAAACAATGGGCTCAAGTTTAGTTCTACATGGAACACACAAACAATGGGCTAAAGTTTAATTCTAATTTTTGCATAATTGTATCAGGAATAGACCGATCTCAAAAATTATTCATGTATTCATTGACCCCGTGTCACCAACGCGAAAACGAGGCTAAACTAGGTCATCAGCAGCATCTGGCTGCTATGGACGCCTCAATGGCGGAATCTCAATCGATCGCGAAACGAGATGATTACTGTTGCGTTCCGCATTGTAATGGGAATGCAAGGATTCACATGGAACTAAGTTTTCATCGTTTCCCGTCAACTAAGAAAAAAGATCTAAGGAAAAGATGGATACTTGTAATACGTAGAGATGAAGGACCTTGCTTTAAGGTTAATGTTATTGTTAACGTGACGACACAACCAGTACTGCAGTAGGCTACCGTAACGTGTTAATTTCCACATAGGAAAGTTTTAAGAACTTGTCATCCTATTTTCCTTTATTTTTTATTTTGTTCAGCATAAAAAATAAAACACGGAATCCCATTGAAGTTTCAATAATTCAAATGTGGAATATTTCAGTGTTTACTATCCACATTCGTAGACAGTTGTAAACTTATGCCATTAATGACTGTTAGACCTACTGTAGTCAGATTCTATGAAGTATAACCATGGCCTTTTTAGATCGGTAGCAACACTGTCGTGTGTTCAAGGCACTTTAAACAAGAGGATTTTCGATGGACTATAGTAAGAAAATGTCTGAAATCCGACGTTGTTCCATCTATATTTCCTTGGACTACAACATCAACAACAAGGAAACCACCCACACACAGACACACCGTGTTGACAGAATTACCCCAGACATCTAATGCCAATGACCATACAGATCCTCAGACAGAAAATCAGGCATCTGAGTCAATAGCACCCACAGGGTAAGTTGCAAGTAAATAAACAGAAAACAAAGGGTGACCAGATTGTAACTTAACATGAAAAAATGCAGCAACCAGACCGAGGTTCAAACCCGGGACCCTTCAAACTAGTAGACACGGACACTCTACAACTTGAGCTACCTGGTCGCCAATGATCGACCCAGTCCAGTTCCGCTACAGTTCTTTACCAAATTCTTTATTGATTAAGAGATAAAAAAAATCAATGGTGGACATATGCATAGTCCACATCATTCATACTTCCTCAGTTAATTAACAATTTACAAAGTTGGTAGGTCAACTTTTAAATTAAATTTTAAAAATAGATCTAGATTCAAGCAAACATTATTATCTCTCGAGTAGATGGAAAATGTACTGAGGAACTTTACAGCTTAAATTCAGAACTGAATTTTCATTTCAATTAATCATACCAATTAATTTAAATTTGACTTATTCAATTAGTGTTTGGGATAATTTAGTGTGACATTCTGAATCTGAATAGAAGTTCTTTTTCACAGAGAGAAAAAAATCTTAAAAAGTCAATATGATGAATGAAATAAAAAAAAATATTGACGCAGTGTCTGGAACTTGCCATTTCTGTTAGGAGTTTATCGAGATAATTAAATAATCAAAATGACTGTTGATGAAATAAAACAATGAGTTCATTATATAAACAAAGAATGTTAACTTATGATTATATTTGTTTTCAGCAATAATGATATCCATGGGGATTGTAATAGGAGAATTTCAGAACATCAGAAAACCATAGAAGAACTGGAACTTGGACTTAAAGCTAAAAATGAAGAGATAGAAAATTTGAAAAAAAAAACTGTCAATTGAATTTCAAGATTTTCAAGTGATGACAATATGATAGAGTTCTATACTGGACTACCCACATACACCTTGTTTCTGGCCTTTTATAATGCTGTTAAGCCAACAAGAATGAGAAGCATCTACTATACACCAGCAGAGGAAATGAGTGCACAAGGAAGGCCGAAAGCTATGGACCCAATAGATGAGCTTTTCATGTTTTTGTGTAGACTCAAAAGTGGTTTCTTATCAGAGGACCTTGCTGTGCGTTTTCATATACACAAATCTTCCGTTAGTCGTAAAATCATTACTTGGGCAAATTACTTATACTTTATGTTAGGTGGCATCAATATTTGGCCAAGTAAAGAAACTGTGCAGTGTCACATGCCTCAAGACTTCAAATCAGCTTACCCAAACACACGCATTATCATTGACTGCACTGAGATTTTTACTGAACGACCCTCATCTCTCGCCTTAGCTTCAAAAACTTTCTCTACCTACAAGAGTCACAACACTTGGAAAGGCCTAGGTATAGCACCACATGGCGCTGTCACATTCATCTCGTCGCTGTACTCTGGATGCATGTCTGATATTGAAATAACAAAGAACTCAGGATTAATAGAACTGCTTGAGCCTGGTGATGAAATCATGGCAGTTAAGTGCTTTTTTCTTAACAAAATCCTAAAAGGAACCGGAATAACTATAGCCACACCTCATTTCCTGTCAGGTGATGGTCAGTTCAGTCCATCTCAGATAGAGGACAATCAGAAAATAGCCTCATTACGCATCCATGTTGAGCGTCACATAAAACGTCTGAAGGAATATAGACTTCTTCAGTCAACTGTGCCACTATCTATTACAGGATCAATTAACCAGTTCTGGACTGTTGCAAACATCCTCACCTTATTCAGAAGGCCATTAATCAAACAAAAGGTATACTTATTTGCTCCCGAACTAATATGATTCAAAATACAAAAATCATTATTGTAACAATTTTGATGTTTGAGGTGAAATATTGATTTCATTTTTTCCGTTGCGGGATAATTGTCACTAGTAGGGACTAAACGCGTGGGGCGAAGCGAAGCATTTTCGGGACGAAACGTCTTCATGCATTGTAAACAACATTTTCGGGACGAAAAGTCTAGATACATTGTAATCAATTCAAGTGAAAATTTTCCAACCTAAGATCATTTGGATAATGTATATAGTAAGGATATGAAAGCAGTAATCTACTATTCGTATTTCAACATTACAAATACGCTTATTTAAGTAACTTTCATATTCAAAATTAGCTATTCAAAATTCCCGGTAAAATCAAAATTGTTGAATACACTGCCGTTAGGAGCGCTAGTATCTGCGAGCAAGTTCTTAGCCAATCATATTGAGGAAATTGACCTAAAGAGAATTTTGCAACCACGATCACAAAGGCGAGGTAATCACCTCGCCAAAAATGTATTATTCAATTGGTAATCATGGTCAATAAAACATACATGTAAACAATTGGCAATGTGTTTTTACATACACATGTACTTAAAATTTCAAGGAAACAACTCAGTTATTGTTATTAACATTCACTGATTCAAAGATGAATTAGATAGATTGGGTGTAGGGTACATATGGCAATATGAATATACCTTTACACCTTATTATGTTATCAATGTTAACGTTATTCAAACAAGTTTCAATGAAAAGAAACAAATACATAGAGTTGGCATATTCTAACTCAAATAATAATGCAAGAAAAATGCATCTAATTTGTCTTTAGCTCCCTGCCAGAATTCTGCATCAAACCACACAGTCTCCAGATGACTAGCATTCTCCAGCCACACATAAAAATCACACCAGCTTAAACCGGACACTGCCATCTGCATCTGAATTTGATAATGATAATTATCAGTTGTTTTTAATTTTCTCCCTCCGTTTTCCTCCTTTAAACATTTGGACACTTAATTTCCAGTAACCCATAGGGAGGGTTTCGTGATGGGCAGTAAACCTTACGGTCAGGTGTTGCAGCCAGCCAAGGGCAGTAAGGGCTCACAATGACACCACATGGATAAACATTCACCCTATTTTCCATTTCCTGAAAAATGTTCAACAATAAACATGAATCAGCATTATATTTTTATTACGTCATCACTTAAAAAAACAAGAGGCCCAGAGGGCCTGTATCGCTCACCTGGTTTGTAATGTCAAGTCATGTTCTGAATACAGGTTCATTGTTTCTTTTCTGAAGGAATTTGAATATTTACCTCTTATTTCCCTATTGGGCCCCGCCCCTCCTGCCCCGGGGGGTCAGAGCCAAAATTTATACAAGTTCTGTTCCCCTTCCCCCAAGGATGTTTGTGGCCAAATTTGGTTACAATCCATGCAGAACTCTAGGACAAGTAGCAATTTATAGGATTTACCTCTATTTCCCCTATTGGGCCTGCCTCACCTGCCCCCGGGGGGTCAGAGCCAAAATTTATACAAGTTCTGTTCCCCTTCCCCCAAGGATGTTTCTGGCCAAATTTGGTTGGAATCCCTGTAGAACTCTAGGACAAGTAGAGATTTATAGGATTTACCTCTATTACCCTTATTGGGCCCCGCCCCTCCTGCCCGCAGGGGGTCAGAGCCAAAATTTATACAAGTTCTATTCCCCTTCCCCCAAGGATGTTTCTGGCCAAATTTGGTTACATTCCATGCAGAATTCTAGGACAAGTAGCGATTTATAGGATTTACCTCTATTACCCCTATTGGGCCCCGCCCTTCCTGCCCCTGGGGGCCCGGGTCAGAGCCAAAATTTATACAAGTTCTGTTTCCCTTCAACCAAGGATGTTTGTGGCCAAAATTAGTCACAATCCATGCGGAACTCTATGACTAGTAGCTATTTAAATTAAATGTTGACGGACGGACGGACGACGGACGCCGCGCCATGACATAAGCTCACCAGCCCTTCGGGTCAGGTGAGCTAAAAAAAGGTTGAGGTGACTCCATTTGTACAGGATGTTGACCTACCTATTATAGTACATTTGTTTTTTATTTTTGTCTTTTTTTTTTAATTGTATTACAGTTTACAAATATTTTACCACATCATTGAGATCATTGCAACATCAATCATATACACAACTAAAAGAAATACCGCCAAGAACCATACCTATCAGTTTAAGACAGGAGAACCAAAATACAATTGTTACCTGACTGTATGCCTGGGCAGCTGTAGATTCACATTCAACTCCCCTTTTCATAGCTGCTGACTGATAACTTCTAGCTGCCTTCAGTCTTTCTGCTAGTTTTTGGCCATCTGAAAAATTTGAAATAGGGTATCATTACCTTGAAAATGTATCTATGAAGATAAATTTTAAGTACATTTAAATACTTAAGGTGGTAGTCTCACATCCCCCAAAATTTTCCTGTCGTTCAATATTTTTCATATTTGATTTATGAAGTAAATATGTTGTTATGCATCTTCTGTCAAAGTTTCGAAGAAATTGAACCATCTATTTTTTCTAAATAAATATTCAAATTTGCCATTTTTGAGTAGATTCTGCACATGAAAAAACAGCATTAGTCTGTACTAAATCCGCCCAGTAAATGAAATTAATTAACAAAATGTTCTACGATATATATATTGTTTAATTGACGTGATATATATCAGTCCTTTTTTAAAAAAAATGCTTTACTTCTCGTCAGAATTAATTTCTAGTGATCATTTTTGGAGGAAATTAGGTAAAAAAGACGCAAGTAAATCACCTAAAACATTCTCACCAAAATGAAAATAAATCGAAATTGTGAAGTTCAATTTTTATAGAAAAATAACAGACTAAAAAGTGACAAAGTTGCCTTTAATCAGTCAATTTTCAAGAAAATTGAACCACAATTTGTCAAGATAGAGCATTTTTAGAACCAAAAAACCTTCATTTTTCATTGAAAAAGATGAGATTCACAATAGAGTTATCTCCCCTATAATATATACTTTTTATACATTCACTACAGAATTTTCTGTTACAATATAGCCTAGATGTCAATAGTTTTAGTTTTAAAATAATTAACAATATTTAATCAATATATATTTACCATAAAATTGCAATTTAAGACTGATAGGATTATTTGTGTTGTTATTTTTAAAAATAATAAAATAATTTATTCATAAATTCAAACTTCAGAAAAGGGGTTTTTAATCAAATCGCGGTCATTCAAATGCTTGAAGAGCTTGGGGCACTGTCATAACTCAAGCGTCTGTATGAAAAAATCATGATCTGTCTCCCTTACCATGAGACTACATTCTTAATACAATAAATGTGTTTTTTATTTTGTTTTTAGGTGTCTTTATGTTAAACTGTAACATACTCCGAGACAGACATATATTCCATAGTTGTACAAAATGAATCTACACAAGTATTTAAATAATAAGCTGTATTCCAATGCAAGGTCGGAGTACCGGAGCTTAAACTTTTCGCAATAATTTGTTTCATGAATATGTTTTGTTTTATATCCTATTAACGGCTTTTGTTAATTAATAACGGGTTAGGTCTAGGAGGTTTAGGAATACTGGAGTACCGGAGAAAAACCACCAACCAACGATCAATATCTGGGTCCAGTTTCATCAATATTCCCTAGCTTTAAGGAATTTTTTTAACTTAAAATTCTCCATAGAAAAACATTACAGAACCTGAGGAAACATTCCTTAGTTAAAGAACCTTCCTTAAATTCTGTAATGCTTTCCTATGGGGCATGTTAATTTAAGGAATTCCTTAAAGTTAAGGAATATTCATGAAACTGGACCCTGGCAACTGCCCCTGTATGGGTTTTGTACTTACAACCCATTGATGGGGGGCTAATGGTAATATGTCAGGAAATTTTATCTTATTGACCTCCATAACCCCAATTTGAAGCAAAACAGAAACAGAAATATCATACCTCTACCACTATTTTACATGAAAGTATTGTCAATATATATACCTGCATGTCTTTTAGCTATTTCTCCTGCATTGGATGCAGTCAATCTATCACTCCTTAGTTTGTGCCATCTAGGATCCTTAGATTGACTTCTTGTGCTCTCCTCTATATTTTGACACATTCAATTTCTGTGAGCGTCAGAGATTGAAGAAGTTTCAGATGTGGTTCCTGCAGGACAAATGGCACATGGGTCTCCATCACATTCCTGATTGGAAGCTGAGGAAAATCATTCATATCTATCAAATTAACAAGGTAATCGTGATCACTTGACTTCTTCTGCCGGTAGCTAATCACACTGCCTTTGGGAAAATTGCCAAACCCTGTATATACCATATCTGCTGATTTGGAGGCTACAGTTGGGAACAAAATGTCCATATCACCAATGTCACTAAGGAAGCTCTCCATATTGAAAGTCTCACCGACATTACTTGGATTGTACAGAGTTGACCGGATACCTTGAGTAGCCCTCTGTGGATCCTGACGGTCATATCCCTGAATGACTAAGTTGTCAACCCTGTCACCTTTCAGCTTTTCTCCGCAAGGAACATGCCATGTCTGAGGTAGCGAGGTCTTGGCAACGTCAGTAGGTATAAGAACTAGCTTCATCATTTTATAATGAGCTAGTTGATATAGTAGAGCAGTGATATGGCCACAGTGTCCACTTTTTCCAATGGTACATGAACAATATGCAGAGTGAACATTGTCATGAGTGATGAGAATCTGAAATGTAAACAAATAATTCACCTCACTGAGTTTTAGCTGCAATATTGTAGCTCAAAAGACTTTTAGACAGAAAATGGTGTCGTCCGAAAATGCCGGCCGAAAGGTATAGTAAGCCGGGTATGTATATTCATTCTAACTGAGTGTATACATATGGTGTGGAAGCCAGAACCTGGAGACAAACCAGTACCTCTGTAATTAGGATAAATTTGTGCAATGTGAACTGTCAAAAACTTCTTTTAAAAGGCTGGTTATAATTACATTGTGCCTTTAAACTCTTTCCTACCTAATATCCTTATACATGTACTGTATCTTTGTACATATGTACACACTTTTTATATGAGAAATATTGATAATTGTCTGAGTTTTGTAGTTTTGTAAGAATTTAATTGAAATCTTTATAGGTCGACTAATGCTGTATACGTCAAATATAAGATCTTCCTCATCTGATGGTCAAAATCAAGATACTTGAAAATTATATATAAATATATATAAATAAATTAAAACAAACAAAAAAACCCAGCAAAATCCTCTTACCTTAACATCATGAGGAGAATCATTTTTCTTTTGAGATCTGAAACATTTCCCCTTCACTAGGCAACCAGTTTCATCTTGGCAGAGATTTAAATAGTATTGGGATAAGTAACTAGGGCTGTTCTCGCGATATCACGTACACACCTATTGTTATCGTAAACGGATGAACGGTTACCGCGAGACCAAGCCGTGCGTCTGCGCACTAATAGCTGGAGGCGAGTTATCATAGTTTTAGCCCGTGAAGCTGTGTACGGCATATTTGACTACAAACCAATAAACATCGAAAAGTATCTCATAATTTTTTTACTGTTACATTAGAGACGCTCATCTCATGCATGTATATTTTACGTGTTATTTTTTATGAAAAATTGTAAAATTAAAACCTATGTATTGAAAATTCTGTAAGTAATGATCATAATGTTAGTAAATTTTGGTGATTAATGACATATTATAAAAGCTTTTCTTGATTTGTTAGAATGAAAATTACGACACATATAAATTAAATGAATTAAAACCTGGAAATTCAATTCGGCTTTAGTAAAAAAATTGCTTGGTAAAGTAGGATAGTTAAATAAATTATATTCAAATCTCTGTTGAAGCGGAATATTTACATTTCACTTAAAATTGATTTTTATTTCAATATGGTTCTATGCATTATAAATAAAGCTGTTTGGGAAAATTAAGATTAGAAAAATATTACCTAATTTACAAACTTAATGTATAGCCTTCAAGACTCAGACACAGGTAAATGGACCCCCGTTGAGTTAGTGAGGCGATGACCTGGGGCGGTGGACAGGTGTTCTGGCCAACGGTTCACCTGATGACAGTATGACACCTGTACATAGCAGTTGCAAATCACTTTCCGTTAATTAGATATCAAATTACGCTATCACAGCTCGATCGACACTATCTCTTCGCCATGATACATGTATGTTGGGTACCATCGATAATTTGTTAACACTTGTACTTGAGCTTTTAAAGTTTCCATATGTACAAACTCAACCAATAGAAAATTAATATTTGAAAACTTAATGGAAATCAGTCAATTATTGAATTCAGAGTATGTGGTTTTAATTGTGCTATCTTTCACGACCCTATCTGAACAGTATCGTCGCCAGTATAAATTTAGGGTAGCATCGATGATTTGTGTGTACAGTTTTACCTCCGAAAATTCAAAAGGTTCAATATGTTCAAATTAGATCAATTTAATATATTAACATTTAAAATTTACCAAGCAACAAATATTTGAAAACTAAATGGAAATTGGTCAATTATTGAAATCAGAGTATGCAGGTTTTATTATATTAATATTTCACGGGGCGATCGATTGTACCGATCGAGGAAGTAATCATGTCGGGATGAGGACATTCACAGTTAACATTACGTTTTAGTGTAACACCTCTACAATTATGAAAATGTGATGGATTATTCAAATAAATTACATTTTCAATAAAGAGCAAACTTTAAGCTTTTTGGTGGGTTTTTTCTGTTCATCTCCTGTAATAGCCTTGATCGCTTCATCGGACGAAGCGTAGTTTCAATATGGCGTCGTTAGACTGTACTCGACTGTAAGTTATATTAGACACGCGATGCACTCTGGGATAGCTTCCGCTGCGGGCGTCGTTAAGTAAGGCTATGAGCTACATTCTTATCCCTACTATTTAAATCTCTGATCTTGGTACACTGGAAAATAAGTCATCAGTCAAACAACTTTCCTGTTAGAATTTCATTTAGGTCTATCCAACATCAAGAACACCAAGTATTTTTCATGAATTGAAAAAAAAGGCTCAGAGTTTAAAACATCCATGCCATCAATTTAAAATATCAAAATATACATTTATAAGGGCATATGGCCTATGACAAATGTCTGTACCAAAGACATTTGTCCTAAAACAATATTGTCCGAACTTATCACCTGATGCTATATTATCTGATTATAAACTGTGATACTCGGACGAAGTTTCCTCGAGCCCCTGTGCTCCAATAATACACTTGTAACAGTTAGCTTTACCGGAGAGTCCATGTGACTGGTCCTTACAGATTTCCACCATGTACGATTCTATTAATAATAACTACAGAGATACCTATAAATCTCGGATATTTACCTATTATTGATACAAATTATTTATTAAAGAAACGTGCCATTGCTTCAAACCAATCAACGTTTAGTTAGGTAAAACCGATTTAGATTACAACATGTACCGTAACAGTTAGTGTAATACGGAGTACGGTTAAAACGGCCCCACTGCAATAACGGCCCCAGTTAAAACGGCCCCAGTCGAAACGGCCTCACTTTTATGTAGGCAGATATAAGACAAAGCTTATGACGGAACACATTGAGATTAATTAAAAGTAAATTTAAATGAATGAACATGTTTGTTGTCTATCTTATTAAAGATGGTTGGTTAGGTTAATACTGTATACCTACATATACAAGTAAATGATATTTCAAATGATGATTTTTTTTACGTTCACGATCTCTAGCAGCGTTTGATAGATCTAATATTCAAGTAAGAAATCAATTTGAAATGTCTTCAAAATACTTTTAGTATTGATTTCTCATCGATTCATGTATGGTTGAGACGAAGATATTGTTGAAAAGGGAAGTGCTAGCATTTAACTGGGAAATTACTTGTACTTGTTTAGTAGGAGTTTTTGATATTTTGACAAACGGAAAATATTGAGAATGCAGTTAAAGTAATAAATATATTCAAATCTTTAATTATTGCAATTTTTTTTAATATGTTCAGTGTGTTGATTATATACATTTGTTTTCTAAATGTTCATTGTAAAATATGTGGTAAGTTTTGCTTGTAACATTATCTTACAAAACGAATTACATGTAGCTCACATATCAGTATCTAAGAAATTACAAGAAATAGATTATCTTTCTCATTAATTAAATAGAAAACGTCCAAATGATAGTATGTGAAACATTTTGTTAAACTATTAGAAATCAAATGTACATGTGTCAAAAATTTAGTGAATTTGAGCAAATGATTGTTCTTAGTTATGAAAGACGTTAAAATAAGTTTTAATTATGTGAATTATGATAACATGCACTGAAATTTCGAAGAGAACGGCTTGAGTTTTACATGAGACCAACAGAATGTATGAGGCAGCATTGAATTGTATCCTTTATATATAGACAAGTATTGATTTACTAATATTCATGATTTGATTTGTTCTTTCCCGTACAGTTTACCGTAATTTTGTGGGATATCAGCGCCTTTACAATTACACCGTATACACTATATAATTACCATATAATTAGGTATACACTGACCACGGCTAATTCATCTTGTGGTGACAACTGTCAATCATAACTTGTTATGGGTTCAGATTCTCTATTTGCTTTGGGTTTACAGTGACGATATACGCCACACTCACACAACTTTGATAAAAACATACATTCTTGATAAAATTGAAATGTATTGTAGTAGAGAAAGAGAGCACAAAACTTGGTCTTAATCTTAATTACAGTAATGTTCTTTTCTAGGGCTAATGAAATATAGTTACAAAGATTTATTTTATTCTTTTATATTTTGTGCATTAAGTAATTGAGCATTAAGTAATTGAACTAACTTAAACATGTTGGAATATCGGACAAAAAAATGGTTTTCTAATATGAAATCTTCATACACTTTGCACTTTTAAGGAAATAAAATTCACCCTCACTATCGTTATTGCAAAATGCAATATTCTCCTTTCTCTTCTCCTTTCTATATATAATTACACCTTATGCAGATAACCGAGATGTATGCAATAATAAGATGTTTGTATGAAGTTAATTCGAAAGTATTTCCAGCAAAAGCCATCTGTATTAATGTTTTTGTTTTTTTTACCGAGGCTATGGAAAAATAAAATTAAAGCTTTCGAATGAAATATGATTGTGTCTATGACCCACAGTCCGTTCTTAGTCTCCGTGATGAACACGTATATTAAATTGTTGAAATCACTAATAACAAGAGGCCCATGGGCCTTTACGGTCATCTGACTCATGGCACAAAACAACAAAGTCACAGTATATAGTAGTGGTTAACAATTAATATAAATAATACAAGGAACTCCTTAGTTGAATATGTAAGTTTCTGAAATAGGTAAATGTCATTTGTTGAACAAACTTGGTTGCCCTTTATCCATATATGGTTGTAACCCATTCAAGGATTAATATAAGGAGTCAGATTTTAAAGCCAAATTTCAGCTAAGCTCCCAGTTTGGACCTCCGCCGTACTATCCCCGTGGGTCTTAGCCTGGTCCTTTATAAAATATGATTGTCCTCACCTTAAGTTCCCCCTTCTGAATCAATTAAAACCCCTATAGACCAATTTTCATTGAGATCTGGAATGAACCCGAACACAGGAAGTGGGCCAGCAGCCATCTTGAAATACCAAAATTTTTATGACAATGTTTGCATGTTGTTCCGCATCAATTAAAACCCCTATAGACCAATTTTCATTAAGATCAGAGACTGAAACCTTAAAACAGGAAGTGGGCCAGCGACCATCTTGGAATACAATAATCTTTACGAAAATGTTTGCACGTTGTTCGGCGTCAATTAAAACCCCTATAGATCAATTTTCATTGAGATCAGAGAGTGAAACCTGAAAACAGGAAGTGGGCCAGCTAAAATTAAGAAAATTTGCCCTTTTGGGGCCCCACCCCTCAGCCCCTAGGGGTTGGACCAGGCTCATTTATATAAAATATGATTGTCCTTTCCCAATGATGTTTCACACTAAATATAAATGAAATCCGTCCAAGGATGAAGGAGGAGTAGAATTTTAAAGCTAAAATAAGAAAATTTGCCCTTTTGGGGCCCCACCCCTCAGCCCCTAGGGGTCGGACCAGGCTCATTTATATAAAATATGATTGTCCTTCCCCAATGATGTTTCAACCAAATATGAATGAAATCCATCCAAGGATGAAGGAGGAGTAGGATTTTAAAGCTAAAATTAAGAAAATTTGCCCTTTTGGGGCCCCGCCCCTCTGACCCTAGGGGTCGGACCAGGCTCATTTATATAAAATATGATTGTCCTTCCCTTATGAAGTTTCACACCAAATATGGATGAAATCCATCAAAGGATGAAGGAGGAGTAGGATTTTAAAGCTAAAATTAAGAAAATTTGCCCTTTTGAGGCCCTGCCCCTCTGACCCTAGGGGTCGGACCATGCTCATTTATATAAAATATGATTGTCCTTCCCTAATGAAGTTTCACACCAAATATGGATGAAATCCATCAAAGGATGAAGGAGGAGTAGGAATTTAAAGCTAAAATAAGAAAATTTGCCCTTTTGGGGCCCAACCCCTCAGCCCCTAGGGGTCGGACCATGCTCATTTATACAAAATATGATTGTCCTTCCCCAATGATGTTTCAAACCAAATATGGATGAAATCCATCCAAGGATGAAGGAGGAGTAGGATTTTAAAGCTAAAATTAAGAAAATTTGCCCTTTTGAGGCCCTGCCCCTCTGACCCTAGGGGTCGGACCATGCTCATTTATATAAAATATGATTGTCCTTCCCTAATGAAGTTTCACACCAAATATGGATGAAATCCATCCAAGGATGAAGGAGGAGTAGGATTTTAAAGCTAAAATAAGAAAATTTGCCCTTTTGGTGCCCCACCCCTCAGCCCCTAGGGGTCGGACCAGGCTCATTTATATAAAATATGATTGTCCTTCCCCAATGATGTTTCAAACCAAATATGGATAAAATCCATCAAAGAATGAAGGAGGAGTAGGCTTTTGTATAAATAGTCTTACGCACGACGCACGGCGCACGGCGCACGGCGGACGGCGGACGGCGCACGGCGCACGGCGCACGACGACGGACGAAACACGATGACAATAGGTCATCCTGACCTTCGGTCAGATGACCTAAAAACTAAATGTACATCGCTAGAACCGTGACCAATTTCACGGCAATTTCGTCCAATTTGATCATTCCTTGATCTAATAATAAAATATCAGAAACAAAAGTATCCATAATTTAACATTTATTCTGCCAAAGAAATGTTTTACAGAGGTGTATAATTTACAATGTAGTGTTGTTAGAATAAATAGTTTCCAATTTGAAAAAAATACGTTGTACAAAAGAAAGAACAAAACACAGCAAGAAAACCTATCAAAGATATTAAACAATTTCACTGTAACAAGCAATGTAGAATATCTAGGCATAAATTCTACATGTATGATGAAATGATTAGTTACAAATTAGTGCCGTCAAGGATTTATATGTCTCATATACGTCCTTGGTGCCGTGTTTCGTATTTTTCTATCATTATAATGTACAAGACAATATATAAATTCTTATAAATAAAATAAACGAAATCAACGCTGAATATAAGCTGAAATAAACATGTGTTCCTTTTTTAAACATTTTTTGTAACGGGGCCGTTCTGACTGGGGCCGTTATTGCAGTGGGGCCGTTCTGACTGGGGCCGTTTTAACAGTGGGGCCGTTTTAACTGGGATTCGTGTAATACAGCTGCCTAATATTCCAACTTACCGGCAACAGAATGCACAAATTCCTCGCTGTAATATTTGAAACCTTTGGTCATTTGTTCCCTCCCGGAACTGGTTGAGCTTTTCTGGATAAAGTTCTCAACAAAACTGAACGATATGTCCGGAACAAGTGATAAATCTCTGGTGTAAACATCACCGCTCATGGAAGCCGCCATGTTTGTTTACGAAGATTGCCTTGCTTAGCCTAGTTTTGGATATTGGTGAATATTCATGAGTATCTTATTAAGGTAGGTCCATACTTTAGACTGGTTCCCTTCCCTTAGTTCTCTACTCTCCGCCAGGCTGTGCTCCGCTCAGTGAAGCGTACGCAAGGGAGGTAACTGAGGCGGGAACCAGTCTAGTCCATACTTTTGAAAATCGCGCCAATTCATATGACGCTATACCGGAAGTTGCGGAGTTGTTTTGAATTCCAGAATGGTTTCCGATACGCCACGACATCCCACTTGGATATTTTTTCAATAGGTGAAAATTGTCTACATATAATATTGAATGTTTAAAATCATTAAATAAATCAAATAAAAGCAGTGAAGTGAAAAGTATATGCTATCTCTGAGGATTTTGCGGTCCCTATCGTAAATGGGAATGGATTTTTAAACACCGGAAGTCCCGTTCGTCGCTATAAATCATAAGACGGGACCCGGCCGGACCGAAATTCCGGAATTCTAAAAAAAATCGCATACGGATTTCCTATAAACACACAATTTGGAGAATATCATAAAAACAAACAGACATAAACCAGATATAATATCACAAAAACGTATGACCTGATGTGGAATGTTTTTTTGCGGCATGATTTTCAAAAAATAGTCAAATATAACCCATCTTAGCACTGGATGAAATGGGGGTAGGGTTGCGAGTTACAAACTTCAAGCTTACAAAATTGTGAAATTTTGATCGAGGACCCCGTGTTTTTATATGATATTTGAAAAACATATTACCTTGGGCATATCATATACAAATATTGTGAAATTGACATGGGTTTTCATTTCCTTTTTGGCCTATTCATTGATTTTTTTACGGGCGAAAATATGGCAAAACATGGTAATTACGTATAGAAACGGTCCTGGGAAATAACAAAAATTAGTTAGCATTTGTAAAAATAAAATAGTTTTGTATATTGTTCTATCGTAAGAAATTTAGAACAAAAAATCAACAGGATCGAGACTACATTCACCCTAATATTACAGAAAACATAATTTTATGAATTTTTCTATTTTCGGTCAGCAAATTTGCATGGATGGTATATTTCAAGCTCAAATATCTCAAAAAGTAGTTCGAGAACACCCATTTATCTTTACAGATTTGAAATCTACATGAAAAATGCAAGAACATAAGACCTGTTAGAAAAAAATGACATGGGTTTTTCCAAAAGTATGGAGCTACCTTAATATCGGTCTATACACTGGATAATTGAACTTCAACATTAAAATCACTAAATAACAGGGTTAAAAAATTTCTATATGGAAATCTTCCAACTAATTCTTTCAGCCTATTTCTAGTCTAAAAGGTAACTTTGTTTGTTTGATTAAATTAGCGTCTTATTAAAGTTGTATGGTCTGTGACTTGTCGTATATTTGGCAAAGAAAAAGTATTCAAAGTGTTCTACGTATTTTTCTCTGCCTCTCTGAGTTTTAAACTTTCGATATTTACCGACATTTGTAAAGTTCGTATTCGCATAGTTGTTAAAGGGACATGAACCTTAAATACATGTAATTTGTTCTGTATGCTTAGATATGGTTTTCAGATGTTTATTGAATATCTTATTACAATAATTGGTTATCTAAAACGACAGGAAAACGTGGGGAATACCTACCTCAAAAATGATAAGAATAGACCGTCATATTCTATTATACTATAGTTACAAAATTCGACCGGGCCGATTCAAAATACAGAAAGATGGAATTTCCATTATAATTATTTTATTTTACACATTTGCACAATAACTGATATACAGTAAAACCCCTCTAACTCGAACCCGGATTCCTCGAATACCCCCTATTTGTCGAACTGGTCGTACGGTCCCGACCGTGTCCCTATATAATCTATGTAACAAAATCCCGGATAGCTCGAACAGCTATTCGTCGAATACCCCTTATTCCTCGAACAGAAATATATCCATGTTTGAGCAAATGCATAGTATGTACCCATGCATTCGTCGAACAGGTGTTCGGCCCTTGGTAATTGTTTACCTGTGTCACACCTGACTGTACCGACCGTCACAGATAATAGCTCACGACCTGTGTTTATACAGGTGTCGTATCAAGCCTTTCGGTAATTAAGGGATTAACGGTGTCAGTATTACCTACCTTCACGATCGCCAGTCGTTGTTTGATGCAAACTTTATTTGAATATTTCAGAAAAGGCATTAAATAATCGATGTCTCTCTCGTAATAATCTTCGCTTAAATACGAAAATAGAAAGTACGCATTGTGAAATGACAAAAGAGTCGGAAGAAATCGCTGACGTCAGACAATTTGATATTGCTACGTACATATCAGTGCGTTCCGTATCTTTTCCCGCATATTGTATTTTCGTAACTTTCCTCGTGAACACGTGTAACCTAACGCTTTTACAAGGTAGACATAGGTATCGTTGTTTGTTCGTAACTATGCTGGTTAATAACTTTATAGTGTGTATTTATTTTGTAAATGTGTTAAATGATTTTTTTTAATTAAATCATCGATATTGTACACATTGTCTGTTTAAACCAATATGGTATTTTGTACCACGTTTGACGATCGTTTACATTTGATTTACTTTGTCGTCAGTATTTTCAAACCCTCATTTTATGCAATACATATTTTTTTCAACTTGATATTGCTATCAAAAAACACTTTCATAAAAAATCCAAAATGCTGAAATTACGATAATTAAAATGTCATTACAATGTATTGTTTGTCATAGGGAGACCGGACATTTTGACTGTCAACGGTCGATCATGACCAACCTCGGATGAGTCGAATACCCTGTATTCCTCGAATTATTGATATGGTCCCCTGCTGTTCGAGTTATAGGGGTTTTACTGTATATTACTTACTAAGGTATCTGACACATCTTAAATATGTATTTTACTCAAATTTACATGGTTTATTTAGGTTCATGTCCCTTTAAACAATTTTTAACGTACAAACGTACACGTTTGAAACAGCTTGGAAGTATCCAAACTGTTCCGATCTATTCCGATCTGTACTGGTATTGCCGATATTGACCATGTGATACAGCTCGGGAGTTTCCGATCTATACAGTTATTACCGATGTCAGTCAATTGATGCAACTTGGTTTTCCGATATTACTCGAAAGTTTGATACATGGCGTTGACAGTGGCTGTTCTTTCAAAATGTGTGATATTTCATGTGACATTTACTGCTATGTCAATAGTATATTGGTGCTTTCATGGATCTGAACCATCATATGCAAGCATCCATATTAACACATTGTATGTTTTATGGAAGTTTGTGATGGCGAAAATTACAAGAAATACAACTTTAATAGTCAGGGTAATTTAAAAACAGCCTCCAATGTAATATGCAATGTGTAACCTGTATGAAATGTGTGACCAGTGTGTGTTTTGGGAAACTGCGGTTTGTTCCTATTGTGTCTTCTTGTATAGTAGAATTCTTGACCTTTTTATAGTGCTATATCACTGAAGCATGCTGCCGAAGACACCAAGCAACACATTCCACCCGGTCACATTATACTGATAACGGGCAAACCAGTCGTCCCACTCCCTTAATGCTGAGCGTTAAGCGGGAGCAGAGACTACCATTTGTATAGACTTTGGTGTGTCTCGGCCAGGGAACAGAACCCAGAGCCTATTTCACAAAGGCGAGCACTCGAGGCCAAAAGTGAGGCGGTGTCAAGGGAGACATTATGAAGAAGAAAGGTATAGAAAGAAGAGAAAAAATAAGATCCTAAATTCAGTCGCTTTTTATGATCATGCAATAGGGGCAGCAGATACAATTCTATTGCCCTAAGTGCAGGCCAATTCTAAATAAAAAAGTTGCAGAGTGAGTGACTGTAAATCATTTCAAGGTTTGAATGACTTTCAGAAAACAAAGTTTCACTGTAAATCATTAACTCGAAATTAACCATAACATTTTGTACACAAGGGTGCACTGACCTTGAGGATAGTCATAAAGGTTTATTGAACTGACCTTGAGTATCATTGTACTGACCTTGAGGATCATTGTACTGACCTTGAGTATCATTGACCTGACCTTGAGTATCATTGACCTGACCTTAAAAATCATTGTACTGACCTTGAGTATCATTGACCTGACATTGAGTATCATTGTACTGACCTTGAGGATCATTATACTGACCTTGAGGATCATTGTACTGACCTTGAGTATCATTGACCTGACATTGAGTATCATTGTACTGACCTTGAGGATCATTATACTGACCTTGAGGATCATTGTACTGACCTTGAGTATCATTGACCTGACCTTGAGTATCATTGTACTGACCTTGAGGATCATTGTACTGACCTTGAGTATCATTGACCTGACCTTAAGCATCATTGTATTCACCTTGAGTATCATTGTACTGACCTTGATTATCATTGTACTGACCTTGAGTATCATTGAAGTGCCCTTTAGAAAAGTCATAAAAGTTCACTATAATGACCTTGAGAAATGTCATAAAGGTTCACTGTGATGACCTTGAGGAAAGTCATAAAGGTTCATTGCACTGACATTGAAAATGTTCATACAGGTTCATTTGAATGACCTTGAGGAAAGGCATAAAGGTTCATTGCACTGACTTTGAGAATGTTCATAAAGGTTCATTTTAATGACCTTGAGGAAAGTCATAAAGGTTAATTGTACTGACCTTGAGGATATTCATAAAGGTTCCGATTTTTCATGGCTCTCGTTGTTGCCCAGATCACAATTCCAGATGCAAAATCAACAATACTATCGACTAAACTAGAAATAACAGATATGGAGCCTGACATGATCGCAGCTGCTAGTTTAGCTATCAACAGGACCTGAAATATAAAACAAGAGGCCCAGAGGGCCTGTATCGCTCACCTGGTTTGTAATGCCAAGTTATGTTTTGAATACAGGTTCATTGTTTCTTTTCTAAAGGAATTCAAATATTTACCTCTATTTCCACTATCAGTCCCCGCTCCTCCTGCCCTCGGGGGGTCAGAGTCAAAATTTTTACAATCTCTATTCCCCTTCCCCCAACGATGTTTCTGGCCAAATTTGGTTATATTCCATGCAGAACTCTAGGACAAGTAGCGATTTATAGGATTTACCTCTATTTCCCATATTGGGCCCCACCCCTCCTGCCCCCGGGGGGTCAGAGCCAAAATTTATACAAGTTCTGTTCCCCTTCCCCCAATGATGTTTGTGGCCAAATTTGATTACAATCCATGCAGAACTCTAGGACAAGTAGCGATTTATAGGATTTACCTCTATTTCCCCTATTGGGCCCCGCCCCTCCTGCCCCCGGGGGGTCAGAGCCAAAATTTATACAAGTTCTGTTCCCCTTCCCCCCAAGGATGTTTGTGGCCAAATTTGGTTGCATTCCATGCAGAATTCTAGGACTAGTAGCGATTTATAGGATTTACCTCTATTTCCCCTATTGGGCCCCGCCCCTCCTGCCCCCGGGGGGTCAGAGCCAAAATTTATACAAGTTCTGTTCCCCTTCCCCCAATGATGTTTGTGGCCAAATTTGATTACAATCCATGCAGAACTCTAGGACAAGAAGCGATTTATAGGATTTACCTCTATTTCCCATATTGGGCCCCGCCCCTCCTGCCCCCGGGGGTTCAGAGCCAAAATTTATACAAGTTCTGTTCCCCTTCCCCCAAGGATGTTTGTGGCCAAATTTGGTTGCATTCCATGCAGAATTCTAGGACTAGTAGCGATTTATAGGATTTACCTCTATTTCCCCTATTGGGCCCCGCCCCTCCTGCCCCCGGGGGGTCAGAGCCAAAATTTATACAAGTTCTGTTCCCCTTCCCCCAAGGATGTTTGTGGCCAAATTTGGTTACAATCCATGCAGAACTCTAGGACAAGTAGCGATTTATAGGATTTACCTCTATTTCCCCTATTGGGCCCCGCCCCTCCTGCCCCCGGGGGGTCAGAGCCAAAATTTATACAAGTTCTGTTCCCCTTCCCCCAAGGATGTTTGTGGCCAAATTTGGTTACATTCCATGCAGAATTCTAGGACAAGTAGCGATTTATAGGATTTACCTCTATTTCCCCTATTGGGCCCCGCCCCTCCTGCCCCAGGGGGGTCAGAGCTAAAATTTATACAAGTTCTGTTCCCCTTCACCCAAGAATATTTGTGGCCAAATTTGGTTACAATTCATGCAGAACTCTATGACTAGTAGCGATTTAAAGGAAATGTTGACGGACGGACGACGGACGGACGGCCGGACGGACGGACGGACGGACGACGGACGCCACGCTACGACATAAGCTCACCGGCCCTTCAGGCCAGGTGAGCTAAAAAATCAACAATACTATTGACTAAACTAGAAATAACAGATATGGAGCCTGACATGATCTAAGCCGCTAGTTTAGCTATCAGTAGGACCTGAAATATAAACAAAATCAACAAGACTATCCACTAAACTAGAATTAACTAAAATGGAGAGCCGGACATGATCACAGCTGCTAGAAGAACATTGTATAAATATAAATTAACAAGTAAAGGGAAACAACTAGTCAATAGATCGGAGTCAAATCAGTCAAATGACTGACCCCCAGAGTATCAGACTCTACCACAAGTCAGGGAGGGCCGCAGTAAATGACTGACCCACCAGGGTATCAGACTCTACCACAAGTCAGGATGGGTCCCAGTAAATGACTGACCCACCAGGGTATCAGACTCTACCACAAGTCAGGATGGACCCCAGTAAATGACTGACCTACCAGGGTATCAGACTCTACCACAAGTCAGGGAGGGCCGCAGTAAATGACTGACCCACCAGGGTATCAGACTCTACCACAAGTCAGGATGGGCCGCAGTAATTGACTGACCCACCAGGGTATCAGACTCTACCACAAGTCAGGATGGGCCCCAGTAAATGTCTGACCTACCAGGGTATCAGACTCTACCACAAGTCAGGGAGGGCCGCAGTAAATGACTGACCCACCAGGGTATCAGACTCTACCACAAGTCAGGATGGGCCCCAGTAAATGACTGACCTACCAGGGTATCAGACTCTACCACAAGTCAGGTAGGGCCGCAGTAAATGACTGACCCACCAGGGTATCAGACTCTACCACAAGTCAGGATGGGCCCCTGTAAATGACTGACCTACTAGGGTATCAGACTCTACCACAAGTCAGGAAGGGCTGCTGTAAATGACTGGCCCACCAGGGTATCAGACTCTACCGCAAGTCAGTGAGGGCCCCACTAAATGTCTGACCCACCAGGGTATCAGACTCTACCACAAGTCAGGAAGAGCCCCACTAAATGACTGACCCACCAGGGTATCAGACTCTATGACAAGTCAGGATGGGCCCCAGTAAATGACTGAGCCCCATCAGGGTATCGGACTCTACCACAAGTCAGGGAGGGCCCCACTAAAAGACCAACCCCTGTGGTATCAGGCTCCACCACAAATCAGTGAGGGCCCCGCTAAATGACTGACCTATCATTCCTGGGTATCAGACTATGAATACTACATATTGTCTCAATGGATGAATACATGATTTCCTACTTTTCCATCTCAATGTGAGGCTTAATTAAAGATGAATGTCTGAATTCCTACTTTTCTGCCTGAATGTGAGGCATATTTAAAGATGATTGTCTGAATTCCTACTTTTCCATCACAGAATTAAGCATGTAAAATTAAGGACCAAATTGATAAAATGAATGAGAATCTATAGTAATTCAATTTCCAGATGACCATCTCATGAGAAATTGCAGTAAAAATCTTTCCAAGGGAAACTTAAAGAGGAGTAATGTCTTAAGACATGGTAACAGCCATGATAAAAGAGGGAGTTAACGCTTACCAAGTTAGCAGCAAGGCTGAGCTTTGCTAAGAAGGCTGCGGAGGACTTTTTCTCTGGTTCACGACTGATTTCTTCTGGGGTTTTCCTCTCTAGTTCCTCAATATTTTCATAAGTTTCTATAAGTCCATCCTGGGCTTTGTAATAGGACCTAACAAGAAAATAATGTGTACCCGGTATTAGGATCTAACAATAAATTAATGTGTAATAGGATCTAACAATAAAATCAAAGTACTGAAAGTACTAAATGGCTCGGTCTCGATGATTGGAGGAATATATTTCTAAAGTCAACACTTTTTTTTGACAATAAGAAATAAATTTTGCTAGTGTTCCTTCCAGTTTGGACTTTTGAGGATTTCTTGGACACCAAGGTGTTAAATAAGAAACACATACTAAACTCTTGGGAGCCCATTCTAATATTTCCTATGATGTTATATGCCAAATGATTTTATAACATCTTTAACCTTTTCCTTGTTAATTTGATGTCAATTAAAATATCCATTCTGAATTGCTATTCTCATCAAGTTCCTGGCACCAAAGTATCAGTTAACAAGTATTGTTTTGCAGCAGAGACAGACAAGAGGCATATTTTTCTATGCCAAAATGTCTTAAATGTAGAATATGTCAGTCCTCTAGAAGACTTATCAATACAGTCATACCATTTCTGAATAAATTGGTCAATTGGTCTACTTTTAACAAGTTTTTGTAATTATTCTTTTGTAAAACAGCAAGTTGATTGATATAATATCCAAACATGATTTAAACTAGCTCTGGATAAAATATCTTACACATCTTACAGACATTTAAAAAACATCTGGTCCATTTTCATGTAA